>NC_083465.1:26256958-26284458 GCF_030014155.1 Tachysurus vachellii
AACCATTTTTTTTTTTTTTTTTTTTCTTCCCAGGGTCTAAAGGAGCCTGGTGAAGGGGTTACCATGGCGACGGGCTCTTCAGGGAGGCTAGACAGCAAAGATTAGGGTAATGGAGGTTACAGAACCGCATTAATATTCATGAGGCTGCAGATACCACCGGGGAGCCAATAAGGATAGGGTTAAGGTCACCAAGGGTCATTAATATACACTTCATGTATCAATATTCATAAGCAAAACATTACAGCTTGCCAGACAAGGGCGAACAAAAGAAAGTGAATATTCCTGATACATATTAACAAAACCTTGTCGAGAACATGTCAAGAAAACACAACAGCCAGTGGATCTGAAACACGTCAAAACTTAGCACCGAAGTCTTTTCTCTGTTTGTTTGTTGTTTTTTTTTTTTGGAAAAACACACACAACGCCTCCCATCCCCCCCTCCCTCCTCCCGTCAGAGTTTACGGTTACGTTAACCGATTTAAATGGCACCTCCTCGGCAGGGGCAGACAGATAATAAAAAGCTGTGGCAGCACAAAAGGTCAGTGCACCTCTGACACTGGAATATGATCTGTAACAAAAAGGAAAAGCGAGATTCGTTTGAGCGCGGTGTCCGCCGCGTCGCGGCCTCCCTCACCTCTCCGACCTCGACATAAGCCCTGCGAATTCTTCTCTGTTTACAGGAGAAAAAAAAAAAAAAACCCAGCAAATTCGTTGCCATGCGACGTTGCCCCCGGCGACCCGCCAGGATCGACAGTCTACGCGCATGTGGCTGGCACGGCTGAGTGGAGGAGGAAGGGTGAGTGAGAAGAGCTGCCTTGAACTCTTGACCTGCGCTGATCAAAATGGTTAACTTCTATAAGTTTGTACGTCGAACCAGATTTCGACGCGTCTCCGTCCTTTCATGAGGTGAATACTAGACGAGAGGTGAAACAACAGAGCTCTGGTTCGGTTGAAATCTTTCTGTTGTCGTAGCCAAAACCCGTAATAAAATCAATAATAATCTATAATAGTGTGTGAGAATGCGAACTGACACGTGGTGCTATAATGTTTCCAGTATTTATTTATACTGTACTGCACCAAGTGGCACATTTTACACACACACACACACACACACTTTTATCACACTCCAGCGCAACATTCCGCTGCTAACACAAGACACGAGAGTTTTACGACAGTGGCTGTGTGTACAAACATGGAGTCTCACAAAGCTCGTCATTCTGATACCGAGAGCGGAAGAGGGCAAGTGTGTTTAAGACGGATCATCGCTGCGTAAACGTGTGTGTGTGTGTGTGTGTTTTGATGTTGACGAGTGGCGTGGAGCTGAAGATCACCTCAGCGTTGCTTGAGTTCACCACGCGTGACCTGCTTCCGTGTGACAGCGGCGAGGACGGCCACTAATGGCCCTAATGTGGTTAGAGAGAAATGGCTAGATTGCTGACCCAAGGTCTCAGATGCAGAAATACACACACACACACACACACACACACACACACACACACACACACACACACACACACATGATACACAAGATACAAAGCCCAAACGAGCTGCTATGGTGTGTTATGCTAAGCAGCGTTACACACCACAGCACCCCTACCCAGTCTCTCTCTCTCTGTGGGCAGTGTGACATTTCTCAAGGTCATGACTTCAGCTTCACTTCTGCATGGCTTTATCTCAAACAGCCAGCTACCTACCTGTCTGTCTCACGCTACCTACCTGTCTGTCTCACGCTACCTACCTGTCTGTCTCACGCTACCTACCTGTCTGTCTCACGCTACCTACCTGTCTGTCTCACGCTACCTACCTGTCTGTCTCACGCTACCTACCTACCTGTCTGTCTCATGCTACCTACCTGTCTGTCTGTCTCACGCTACCTACCTACCTGTCTGTCTCACGCTACCTACCTGTCTGTCTGTCTCAGGCTACCTACCTACCTGTCTGACGCTACCTACCTACCTGTCTGACGCTACCTACCTACCTGTCTGACGCTACCTACCTACCTGTCTGTCTCACGCTACCTACCTACCTGCTTGTCTCACGCTACCTACCTGTCTGTCTCTCTCTACCTACCTGTCTGTCTCACGCTACCTACCTGTCTGTCTCACGCTACCTACCTGTCTGTCTCACGCTACCTACCTACCTGCCTGTCTCACGCTACCTACCTACCTGCCTGTCTCACGCTACCTACCTACCTGTCTGTCTCACGCTACCTACCTGTCTGTCTGTCTCACGCTACCTACCTACCTGCCTGTCTCACGCTACCTACCTACCTGCCTGTCTCACGCTACCTACCTACCTGCCTGTCTCTCGCTACCTACCTACCTGTCTGTCTCTCTCTACCTACCTACCTGTCTGTCTCACACTACCTACCCGTCTGTCTCTCTAACTATCTGCCTCTACCTACCTGTCTGTCTCTCTACATACCTGTCTGTCTCGCTCTACCTTCCAGTCTGTCTGTCTCTACCCATCTGTCTCTCTCTACCTGTCTGTCACTCTACCTACATGCCTGTCTCTCTCTACTTACATCTGTCTCACTCTACCTACCTGTCTCTCGCTCTACTTACCTGTGTGCCTCTGCACCTACCTGTCCCTCTCTACCCATCAGTCTCAATCTCTCTCTCTCTACCCGCTTATCTGTCTCTCTCTGTCCCTCACTGTACCTCTCCTCATGATCTCTCTGTGTTTCTCCGCCTTTGTTTTCTCTATCCCTAACTCCCTCTCCTTCACACTTGCTCTTTTTTCTCCCTCACTGTCTCACACTTGCTCGTTTTTTCCCCCTCTATCACAAGCATTCGCTCTCCCCGTCTCTGTCCCTCACTCTCCTTCTTTCTTCCTCTCACTGCCCTCGTCATTCTCGTGCCCACTCCCTCTATCTCTCTACTTCTACTTAAAGCTGCTTTCTCTTTCCTGTTGTCCTTCTTTTCATGTTCACTGTCTCTCTCCCTCCATCTCATTCTTTCCCTCCCTCTCCCTCCACTTCCTTCTTGCTCTCTCCCTCACTAGACTCTTTCTGTCATCTGCACTCTCTCTCTTTCTCCCCCGCCTCTCTCACTCCTCTGCTGTCCGTTTCTCACGCTGTCTGCCCTTGCCCCTTTTGTCTCTCTCCCAGTCTCACTAACGCCAGAGCGACAGCTCACACTTTATTTGCTACACCAGTTCCTGAATCTGGTAACAGCAACAAGTGACACACACACACCCCCACCCCCACACATCCACCCACACATCCCCCCCCACACTCACACACACCCACACCCACACACACACCCACTCTCTCTATCAGCCTGAACAAAATAAACTCAGTAAGAGGAAAGAACCTGATTGGACAGTAAAACGTTTTTTTTTTTTGCAGGTTCTTTCCTTCTTTTTCCCCTCAGAAAACGTCCCATGATAAATAACACTACTAATAACACCGAACCTTCCGTCTCTCTCACAATGATTTCTGACCCCCAGCTACACGAGAAGCTGGAAGATGGCGGTCTTGTAGATGTCCAGGCCGAATACCAGCAGCAGTTAGGATGAATTTCTGCATCCTGACTCCTGTCTCTGCAGCTCAGTGCTGCTTTCCCTCCAGCCTGCTCCTGCTGCTTCTGCGCTCACTGTGACCTCGCGCTAGCCGTCGCTCGCCTCCTGTTTACACTCTCCTCAGACTCTCACTCTCTTCCAAAGCCATGGCATTACACAACTTGCAGGAACAGTCCACCTGGAGCGACTCGGGGTTAAGCGCCTAGCTCAAGGGTACAGAGCTGCTAGCCGACGGCCAGAATCGAACCCGTGACCCTTCTGAGTCGTTGGGAAAAAAACAACAACAAAAAAACCAAAAAAAAAACCTAAATCATATCAACTCTACAAAATCGCAGCTTTCAGAGTAGTGGGACATTGCGGTGTGAATTTCCGCTCTTGTGACAGCACATTCCCATGTTCCCAGTCCCAGCACAGCTCTAGTGTTCTACACCGTACCATGTTCCTGTTACACCAAACATGTCCGTTATCTTATATCTGTCATGTCTAATGATCATTAATACCGTCTCGACGCATCCAGAGATTGTACCAGCTCCGGATGTGTTTGCATCATGAAGGTTTTGGACCTTCAGTGAGAAGAGGTCAACCCTGTAAGGATCTTGAGACACCAAGAGATGTACCAGCTCCAGCTGAGCATTCAGTGGGAAGATACCAACTCCATGTGGTATTTATGGACAACAACCTCCTCATCATTACACAATCATCAGACTGTATCTGACTGAAATAAGGACATTATTCATAACAACTCTGTTGTTTATAATCACACTCTTTAGTGTCACCCAAATGAGGATGAGGTTCACTTTTGAGTCTGGTTCCTCTCAAGGTTTCTTCCTTTTCCATCTAAGAGAGTTTTTCCTCATCACAGTCACCTCAGTCACCTCAGACTTGTTCATTAGAGATAAATACAAACACATTTAAATATAAGTCTAATATTAATCGTGATCTTTTTGTACTATATTTCACATGTTCTATAAAGCTGCTTTGAGACAACCGCCATGGTTAAAAACTCTATACAAATCAAATTAAATTGCATTAATACACACAGAAAAACATGCAAAAGTGTAATTATAAAAATCCCAGACAAACAGTAAATATTTACGAGTATTTCCGATATTTACAAACGCTCCGCCTCCCAACATGTGAAAATCTCTACATGGTCATCGCGTATTCCTACCCGCAATCCAGGACGTGTGACGGATACCGAGTACTGCCTCTGAAGTCGAGAAACATCCCCTTATAGATGGATTACAGCTCAGAAGGTTATGAGTTCAAACCCAGGTCCACCAAGCTGCCACTGTTGTACCCTTGAACAAGGGCCATAACTCTCAATTGCTCAGTTGTATAAAATGAGAGTAGCTCTGAATAAGAGTGTCTGAAAAATGCCGCAAATGAACTTAAAGCCGTTCGACTGCTGACTGCGGATGTCGTTGCGTTATTAAAAAAAAAAGCGAGTGTAATAAAACGTATCACTTCACCAGCTTGGAATTTCTGACCTCAGACTAGAAAACAACAACAACAACGATGCCTTTCCTACATACAAAATCAGGAAGGTCTCTTCAGCCCTGAGTTCAGAAAGTGACGACAAATCAACATGGCTGCTCGCACTTCACGCTCGCAACAGACAGCACTTCTACCCTTTAAAACAGTTCTGAATTCAGACTTCACACTGAGTTCAATCAAACACAGCAACACGTTCCATTAAAAAAAATAAGTCTAGTGTTTTGCCTCGAAGCTCAAACACTAAACACGTATTTGCTGCTCGACAACATTATAAGAAAATGGTTTAAAGAGGAACAAAGAACCTTCAGGAGGGACAGCTGACCTTTTTATGTTTGTGGTAAGTTAAAAGTGCAAATTACTTTAAATATTACTGGAATTTGAAGTTGAAGTTGAATCCTGCACCAAGGGATAAATAAATGAGTCTACACCAAACAGAGGGACGCTCTCTCAATCGTTTTTTAGGCTTCAGTAGAATATTCTGCCTCATGCCTCAGAGGGGGCGGGGCTTCACGAACACAAGGGGGCAGTGTAGCTCTTGGGGGTGGGGCTTAATTTGTTCAAACGTCAGATCCACCCCAGAGTCCTAATCTTACTTCTTGCACATTTAACTGGAGAACACAGCGCCTCCGGTAGAGAATGTTCTGAATGGAAATCGCTGTCTTTGTAAGTGTGAACTGATGAGGAGAGTAAAGGAGAAGAAAGAGGAAGAAGAGGAGGAGAAAAGAGGAGATGATGCTGCTGGTTTTTCCTCCCAGGGTCACGTGACTTGTGTGAGGTTGTCTACTGACATACTGCGGCTATTCTGCACTCAGCGGGCCATAAAAATCGGCCCGGCTGACCCGAGGTCGTGGAGAGGGCACGAGATGGGGGTGGAGGGAGGTGGAAAACCGAGGGCAGGCCGCTTCAGCCGAGTGAAAAGCAGCCACAGAGGCCATTAGTCGATTAAACTAGGGCGCAGCCATCAATATTCCGCTCTCACACTGGCTTGCAGTAGAAGCGAGGGTCCAACTGCATTGACTCCAGCGCAAACAGACGAGCGTGTACGCTCTGCTCTGCACGTCTCGTTCACAATGTTGTACAGCAAAGTGCGGCTTGTCTCCGTCCCCGCGCTTTGCCCGGCTGTGCGACACCGTTTTGCTCTACAACTTCCTCGCTAGCTCGCACAAAGCGTACTCTGCTAATCTCTAGCTATCTTCGGCTTACTCCCAGTTACCATGGATTCACAGTTTACACCATGCTAGTACAATTTCCACATACGCTAGCAACAAAATGCTTATGCAACACACACAACACAACGCAATACACACACACAGAAAAAAAACAAAAAAAAAAACATACCAAATATATCAAAGCTGAAGGCTCTCGCCTGGATCTCTCATGACTATATCAAATTGTGTTGGACGCAAGAAGAAGGTGGAAGTGTGTGCTCGCCATGTTCGTCTGAGACTCGGACGCTGGAGTGGCGCTCTGGTGGTAAAAATCCAAACTAATTGGCATCCTATCGGCAGCCATTTCCTGGCACCCCGGTGCATGCTGGGAGTGAGTACCCTTACAGCAAGAGAACGAGGAGAGTGAAGGGTGAGAGGGCAGGTTCAGTGATGGGGGCAGTTAAGAAGTGGTGGGTGGTAATGAATGTCCAAGCTGGGTGGTGCCGTGGCCGTCAGCTATGTTAATTAGTGCGCCTGGCGGTCAGCGCCGCCTTATTAGCACACGGTCGAGAAAATGGCGGGAATCACTCACACACACACACACACACACACACACAGTCGGGTCTCACGCTGTCTCGAGTGACTAACGGCGCCCAGCAGGAGGGAGGGGATCCTGTTAATTGGGGAACTCGCACAATCAGCTCTGTCTCATGAGAGTCCAGATTGGTGAAAACGAATACGAGTCGTGCTGCAGCAGGGAGCTTTAAATCGCTCCAGACAAAAGACAAAAGTGAGTGGAATCGTATCCAGCAGGAAAATCCGGCTCTTCGGTTTGTTAAAGACTACTGGTGTTGTAATACTTGGTAAATAAAACGTCTGACACACACGTTTTGGGTTTGTTCTGATTGAGGGTCGTCACGATACAAATTATACTGTACGTGTTTTACAGAGCTGTTCCGTTTTTAAAATATATACAGTGATCCCTCGTTTATCACGGTTAATGGGGACCGGAACCCCTCGCGATAGGTGAAAATCCGCGAAGTAGGAGTGCCCACCCTAGGAATTTCCATATATGTGTGTGTGGGTACCAGAATGTTTAAAATATGTATATATATATTTTACTTAAATCTATTTAATTATAAAACCTTAGTTTGACCTTTTCAATTATGGTCATAATCTTCCTCTTCCTCTTGGGCTCACTAGTGGAATCTTTTGCACGGCACATAGGAGGCATTGTAAGGGCATTGTAATCGAGAGTGGCGAGATACAGTACAACAAGGGAAGAAGCTGGGAGAGGATGCGATGATGCGCAGCCAATCAGCTCAGATCTCGCGCCGAGAGCCAATCACGTGCCTTGTCTGAGTGCCCGTGGGTATGTACAAAGCCTCTGAGAGAGTTTCTCTCTTTGTCTGGCATCCTGGGAAACCGTTGTTATTTTTATTTTTCGATGAATAATTTCGATGAATAATGAAAAAAAAAATCACGTTGCACTGAGGCCGCGAAACTCGAACCGCGAAGTGGCGAGGGATTACTGTATTAATATAAAATAGTTCATCGGTGGGACGACGGTAATCCGTTTTTCCCCACGTTTCCTCTGGGATGGAACAACCGTGGTCACGTGATCACGCGGTCATATGAACACGTCCTAGAGGCTGGGATTGAGCAACTGGATCTTATTTTCAGCTCTGAGTTCCAGCAAGGATCTGAAAATACGCCGAACGACAATTTCAATGTACAGGAGAAGCGGCCGTCGGTGGCGTTGTGATAAAGAGGAAAATATTGGTGGCTTCTTTACTGCCACTAACAGATTATTGGAGTCTTGTTTTTAATCCTTAACCAGCCTCTTCACTCTTTCCTGGGCAGATTGAAGTAGTTCTGTTTGTTTTGACTGCATGGTGGAAAAGTGCTGGAAAGCTCCACCTTAGTGACACATTTTTTTTAACAGTGCTATACAAATATTCCTCCAGCTGCAATTTCTGCTTAGTGCATGAGTCCGTGTTCCAGGTTTGAGCTCTAGCCGTTGACAAATTCCACACGAAATGTAAAGCAGCCGTATCTCCATTTCCACGGCGCTGGACCGCGGCCCTCGCTCGCAGCACGGCTCTTGCTATATATAATGGCGGCCGTGTCGTTCCGAGGTGTGCTACATGTTACCATCTGCGTATTTTCAGCATGGCCTCGGCGCTCTGCGGGCACGTCCGGCTCCGTGCCAGAGGTGAAAGTACTCTTGGAAGAGAACGAGGCGCCTTTGGCCTGGAGATTTCTGAAATTCCTCTTTGCAGATGAAGCGCCCTTTCGCTCATCCGTTTCAATTCCCCCCCCTCCACCTCTGCTTTTAGAGACCACACACACACACAAGCACAAAAAAGGCGAATTGAGAATTAATCATCTCAGATTTACCTTTAGAGCTATAACTGATGAGTGCAGGGCCTCGTGAAAGGATAGAGAGAGAGAAAGAGAGAGAGGATTAGGCTTTTAGATGAATCACTAAAAAACCCAAACAAAATAGAAACAGAAGGATGGCTCGGAGCGGCGAGTGTGTGTGTGTGTGTGTGTGTGTGTGTGTGTGTGTGTGTGCGTGTGCCAGGCAGATAAAAGTAGCAGTGTGAGCAGTGGAGGGACAGGAAGCAGGGGTTGGTAGGAGTAGGTGTTGTGACGCTCGTGGCACTACGGGCATTTGCTCTGGCGCCGTGGACGCCTACCCGGGCAGGGACAGGGGGACGCTGCCAGGGAAGCTGTCTAGGTACTGTAAATCTCACTCCGTCCTACTAATACTGATGCTTAACCAAACCAGACTACAGCCACCCAGAGAGAGAGAGAGAGAGAGAGAGAGAGAGAGAGAGAGAGAGAGAGAGAGAGCAGGGGATGTAGAACACTGGAAAAAAGAAGGCATCTTCTTCTTCTTCTTCTTTTTTTATACATAAATAGTGATATTGGTTTGACAGCAGCTGGCAGTGCAGCCCGAGGCAGTAGCTTCCTGGATGCGAGCCTGTCACTCAAAGCGAGGGACACTAATCAGGAAAGAGTGAGGGCGGCTTCTCGAGCATCACAGAGAAAGGACTGGGGAGGGAGACCGAGAGAGAGAGAGAGAGAGAGAGAGAGAGAGAGAGATACTCCTCTCATTTACATGCAGGTCCAGGAGGACATTGCGCTGATTCCTTTTTCAATCTCCATGTTAAACGGTGGCCAGTTCAGCCCATGGTTACATCGCATTGTTCTCACTGTCACGTCGATACCCATCTCAGCTTTCACCGAGCCCGAAGGACACGTAAGCCAGATAACGGCGTTGAACTCACAAAAAAAAAAATATATATATATATATATATATATATATATATATATATCTTAAAAAAAAGACGCCGAAGCAAGACGCTGGAGTGCAAGTTATTTTCGTCTCCTGTATTCGACTCCATCCTTTTTTTTTTATCTGTGTGTGTGTGTGCGTGTGTGTGTGTGTGAGATAGAGCCAGGTGTGTCAAATTCATGCTGCACTAGCCCCTCGACAAATCATTAGGAAAAAAAAAAAAAAAAAGCAGGGGGGGGAAAAAGTAGAGTAATGATCACTATGACAACCGTGGCTGTGCCTTTGGCAGGAGGAGAAGGCTGACATTTCATGTTGACCTCGAAGCTGAATTGAGGCATCACTCAAATCGAAGGCTGCGTTTGAGCTCGAGTCGCAACGAAACATCCTCACTGGAGGGAAAAAAAAGGCAGACTGGTGTCACAGAGACTTCCAGTGCCGTGTGCCATGGAGCTGAGGCAGGACGAGTCGCTTGGCCCGAAACACACAAACACAGCTGTACACCGATCAGGTGTCAGGGAGGATTAGCAGCATCAACATGGCTCTCTGGAAGTATTCAGAAGCTGAAGAACCTTTTCTTCAGAAGCTCCTGAACTGTTCACTTGGTGCTCATGAGGAACGAGTGTGTGTAATAAAAGTGAAGATGACAGAATTCCCATAAAGAATAAATAAAAAAAAGGATATGTAGGGTATTATTGCTACATCATATCGCTGCACCTCCCCACAACATCCACAGATGCGCTATGCAAACTTCACCACAGCCGTCAGTTCCGTCACAAAACTCAATTCCTTCCAATCCGATTTGAATCGAGAGTCTGGATATGATGCGTTTCTCAAAGCGCTTCTGTGTTTGATCAGCATGAGAGAAGTACGAACTGAAACAATGACTGCGTTCTGATCCCGATCGGTTTAAACACAGCGGCGTATAAGCAGATAAAAAATAAAAATTATGTCTCTGAATAAGCTTTAGATTGGTGTGCAGAGTTGCCAGGTTTTGAGAAAATCTGCAAAACCAACTACTTGCAAAAGAAAAAAAAAGAAAAAAAAAATCAAATAAAACACGTGCGCACACACACACACAGACACACACACAGACACACACACAGATACACACACACACAGATACACACAAACAGACACACACACAGATACACACACACACAGACACGCACGCACAGACACGCACGCAGACACACGCACAGACACACGCACAGACACACGCACGCACAGACACGCACGCACAGACACGCACACAGACACACACAGACGCCGACACGCACGACACACACGACACGAGTTTTGAGTCTCAAAAGTTATGCAGCTCTCAGGAGCTTAGATGTGTTCACATGATATAATACTGTACACACACTGATCTAGCTGAGTGTTGAGTTGCTAAACACACTACAGCACAGAGAAATTCTTTCTTCACACATCCCAACCTTTGGAGTTTGGGGTCAGGGCACAGGGTCAGCCGTGATACAGCACCCCTGAGGCAGAGAGGGTTAAGGGCCCTACTCAAGGGCCCAAAAGTGGCAGCCAGAACCTTAACCGCTTAAACTGCCCCGGATTTACTGTCAACTACAGAAGTCCTGAGTGTTTAATTTCATCAGAGCTTCATAACCACCACTGTGTAGTGAGACATGACAAAGACGTTCGATGATCAATGTGGACACAACAAAACAGGAGCAAACTCCATCTTCTGTGCTGTGGGGTAAAGAGTTAACTCGCACGTCTGGAGAACAAAATCCTTTCGAACCGATCAGATATAACACAAATTCACCTGGACCTTCTCCTGGAAAATAAACTGTCTTCTAAACATCTACTCCGTGTCTAATTTCTTGACGATTAGCAGGAAATAAACAAAATGAAGTGAGTCAGTGACAGAAACTGGTCTGTCAGGGATGCACCATTTTTTACCCTTATTGCACTAATTTTCAATCCATCACGTCTTTTACCAGAAAGAAAGAAAGAAAGAAAGAAAGAAAAATAACCATGCAGGTCAGCATACTTGAAGAAGAAAAAAAAAAAGAGCAACAGTGTTTTTTTTCTCCTAAAACGTCTCGCTCACGGTGTGCATCAGTGTGAAATATCTGCCTACTTACTAAACATGATCTCTTCTGCTTTTGTTTCTCTTCACTTTCATAACACCTACGGTTGTGCGCAAAGGTCTTAGGCACACTAATCTTTTCAGGAAGTTGGAGCTGTAAGAGACGGAGGACTGAAAGCGGGGCAGTTAGAGAGAGATGAGCATCTCGGCGATGGGTTTTTTTCGTCCTTTTTTTTTTTTTTAAAAACAAGAGCTTGTTTTATTTCAGGGAGAGAGAGAAAGAGAGAGAGAGAGTGAGAGAGACAGAAAGACAGACAGACAGAGAGAGAGAGTGAGAGAGACAGACAGAGAGAGAGAGAGACAGAGAAAGAAATAGAGAGAGAGGAGAGAGAGTGAGAGAGACAGACAGACAGAGAGACGGAGAGAGAGAGTGAGAGAGACAGACAGACAGAGAGAGGAGAGAGTGAGAGAGTGTGTGTGTGTGTGAGAGAGAGAGAGAGAGAGAGAGAGAGAGAGAGAGAAAGAGAGAGAGAGACAGACAGAGAGAGAGATAGACATAGTAAGAGAGGAGAGAGAGCGAGAGATAGACAGAGAGAGAGAGAGAGAGAGTGAGAGAGACAGACAGACAGAGAGAGAGAGAGAGCGAGAGAGAGAGAGAGAGACAGACAGAGAGACAGACAGACAGAGAGAGAGCGAGAGAGACAGACAGAGAGAGAGACAGAGAGAGAAAGAGAAATAGAGAGAGAGGAGAGAGAGTGAGAGAGACAGACAGACAGAGAGACGGAGAGAGAGAGAGAGTGAGAGAGACAGACAGAGATAGAAGAGAGAGAGAGAGAGAGCGAGACAGACAGAGAGGGAGAGAGATAGACAGAGTCAGAGAGGAGAGAGAGCGAGAGAGATAGACAGAGAGAGCGAGAGAGATAGAGAGAGAGAGAGAGAGACAGAGAGAGAGAGGAGAGAGAGCGAGAGAGATAGACAGAGAGAGCGAGAGAGATAGACAGATAGAGAGAGAGATTCCCTTTTATAAACTGACTTCCTCTTTTCCCCCTGAACGCTCCCCATAACATTACATAAGCATTTTATTTGAGTTATGCACAAGACAAACCTATACAATTAGGAACAAACCTGAAGGATGATTGATTGTAGAGAAAATAGAAAATAGGTTGCCAGATTGGATGAAACGACTCATACATTAGTATTTCTCTGTCACTAACATAGCACATGTCCCTAAATGATCTTAGTGTACGTCAGTCGTGTCCCATATCGCATTTTCATGCGCTATAAATAGTTGTGCGTGTGCAATTCCAAAAAAAAAGTGTTCAATTTAAGATGACGTGCACTTTTCTAACATTCATACACTAGATGCTAGAGTACAAAGTGTACAGTGTGTGGTTTGGGACGCAACTATTGTCTACCCTCAACGACAGTGATGTGGCTGTACGGTGCTCTTGAGGAGAACCTACAGCATCTTACAATACAGGCAACACAAGGTAAGAAGTGCTAGCCTAGTGGTTAAGATGTTGGACTACTGATCAGAAGGTTGTGAGTTTGAATCTCAGGTCCACCTTTGGTCAAGGCACTTCCTCGATGATTAAATGTAAGCGGCTCTGGATCGAAGGGTCTGCTGAAAGCTGGAAATGTATCTGAAAGTAGCATTGGAAAACAAAACTTTATTTTACTTCTAGTTGTACAGAAACGGTTTTTGGAAGTGAAACCAAACCTGCAGCAGCCCTCGATAAACCTCTGTAACACTGCACTGCAAAACATGGACTCTATGTAATCTACAAGCACACGGTTATCTGTTCATCCTGATTCGTGTGTCACGATGTGATGTGATGAGCAACTGTGAAATGTCTGGAGCTGATTTTAATATTTAAAGAAGCTATTACGACATTAACAGGATAAAATCGACGGCTCAAGTGGTTAAGGCTCTGGGTGGAGGATTGGGGTTTCAACCTGCTGCTGTTGGGCCCCTGAGCAAGGCCCTTAACCCTTAATGCTCCAGTGGTGCTGTATCATGTCTGACCCTGTGCTCTGACCCCAACCTCCAAAGCTGGGATATGTGAAGGAAGAACTTCACTGTGCTGTAATGCATGTGACAAAATAAAGGCTGCTTCTTCTTCACAGCCATAGCTTGGTTTGACCTCACCGTGACCTCTTCCCTCTACGTCCTTTAAACAATTTATTACTGGTTTTTACTGCATTCGCGACAACAGTGCATTCGCGTCACCCCAAAGAATTCGACTAAAGTTCTCTCGTTCTCTCTTTTTATTGAATCATCTCTTTAGCACGAAATTCCAAAAATTCCGATTTCCCCGGCACGGCAGCGGAAAAGTCATCTGCTGACTGGAAAATAAATAACGCTGTTGTTGTTTTAGTTTATTTTCCAAAGTTATACTCGGAGTAATGCGTTCCGATGGCAACTGTATACGTGATCTTACATCAGTTCATCTTTCCCCTCGAGCCAAATAATAAATTCCTAATGTAATCAATAGTAAAAAGTGGGTCTTGGTTTTCCAGTTCGAAGTGGGTGGGACTTCCTGTTTATTAAGCAGGTGCGTATTAAAGGTGGGGTTCACGAAGTTTGATAGCCAATGTTGACATTTGAATTCACCAAAACAAACACGCCCCAACCCAAATGGGTGTCACCCCTGTTTTGATAGCTCCGCCCCACACATACATACGTAACCCAGGCAACTATTATAGCGGAACCTGTTGGGGCAGCTGACCGAGGGTATATTTTTATCAATAAATGAACTCAATGAGTAATACTATGGTAATACAAATGTGTATTTGTAGCACTGTGTGTGGTACAGTGAAAGGTTTAGCTCCGTTTCACGCGGAAGACGACGTTCAACGCCTAGAACCCGAGGCAGAGGTAACAGCAGGTATCCGCCATGTCAATTTAAAATAACAGGCAGCTTAGTGGTTAGCACGTTCTCCTCACACCTCCAGGGTTGGGGGTTCGATTCCCGCCTCCACCTTGTGTGTGTAGAGTTTGCATGTTCTCCCCGTGCCACGGGGGTTTCCTCCAGGTACTCCGGTTTCCTCCCCCGGTCCAAAGACATGCATGGTAGGTTGATTGGCATCTCTGGAAAATTGTCCGTAGTGTGTGAATGAGTGTCTGTCCAGGGTGTATCCTGCCTTGATGCTCGATGACACCTGAGGCTCCCTGTGACCCGAGGTAGTTCGGATAAGCGGTAGAAGATGAATGAATGAATGAAAAGTATAACAACATTACAATCCTCAAGACTTTCATGTAAAAAAAAAACATGCCCTTCTAACACTGGTATTTTTATTTTACGTTGCCAGGGAAACCCTTCTGTCAATCATAATCATGGTATGAATCTTTTAGTTGTAATTAATTACAAATATTCCTGTTGAATCGGTTATTTGCATCTGCAGACGGTTGTGTAGCATCGCAAAGTATTCTGAACATTTTGTGGAACCGTGTAGCTGAGGCCATTAATCCAGTCCTGTCCTTGTAGATCGAAACTACAGAATGCCAGCGTCGGGTATCAAGGGCACGGAAATGCAGAAATGCCAAGAAGTGGCCTGCGAGAAGGACGGGGCCCGTCTGTGGGTTTTTTTTTCCTAGGTGAACACCTGCAGTTTTAAAGCTGTAAATTAAACTCGACAACTGTGACGACGACGCCTCTCTCTCTCTCTCTCTCTCTGACACCGTGTCCACATCACGGACATAACACTGACAAGCTTTTTTGTGAGGTGGCCAAACGCTTCGGATCTCGCCGCTTGATATATCGACTCCCTTGAAACGTGCCGGCTCTCAGTGTCCGTTTTCGCCGCTGGCGCTTTTAATCTTGTCGGTCGTAAACGGGCTGTGGCTCAGGAAAAAGGGCTGGGAGCCGAGCTGCTAACGCGCTCGTTAAACTCATTAACGTGCCTCTGCTTGCGCTCGTGTTGGACGGCGGAGACTTTCCACGCTCGCGCCTGAGATCCGTTTTGCTGGGGAAATCCCCACGGTGAGGAAAAGAAGCTCCCAGTTATATAAAAACAATCATGTGTAACATAATATATTGTATAATGTGCAGCAATGTAATTACAAAGTGCTATTTTTATCATTGCTCTCATGTATCGAATGACAGAAAGAAGAAATTACACGAGTCTTAGAGCAAGCGTTATCTTCTTACAAACGATACACTCAATATCTGTAAATTCTGTATATTCAGCAGTATCTGTATATTTTTCAGAACAAGCTCTGGTCTTAATCATCATTCATCAGCAGTTCCCTGTAGTCCGTCTCTGGACCCGTGTTTTGTGTGTTGTTTACACAACGCTAGATGTGAATTGTTGCGTTTGGGACGGAGCTCTGATGCTCCACAAATCTCGGTGAGCAGCTCTTAGGCGTCTCTTGCCCCTTTTCCACTGAGGCAGTTTGAGTGCTGGTTCGGAGCCTAATTTAGAACCAGTTCTTTCTTTTTCGACAGCCAAAGCACCGGCTCTGAACCAGGAAAAGTGGTTCTTAAGTAGCACCAAAACGTTGTGGTCTAGACTTAAGAACCGCTTGTGTTAAGGGCTGTGGGCGGGGCTGTGGGCAGGGCTACTGTTAGCGCATTTGATAATGTACCTTAAGTATACTAATGTTTAATACACTTTTATTTTACCGCAATATGATACATTATCAGCACACATGATAGTAGGTAGCTACATGCTAAGGCTAACTTTATTCTGTGTTAATGATAAAATAACGTTATGTACTTTCTCGATAACAACCTCCGTTTATACAGATTACATGGAGCTGCACGTACACGTTGGATTTGCCCGTGTTTGGATGTTAATGTAGGTTCACAAAGCCATGAGCATTAACAGTAAAGCAACATCCACCATTGTTGTTGTGTTTGTGGTTGCCGCTGCTGTGCTAACATTGCTGTGTAACGTGACACGTATACAGTGACGTCAGACTCGGCTCTGTGACGGCTCTCTAGCCGGTGGAAAGGCAAACCGGTTCTTAGAAGGTTCGCCAGTGGAACCAACTTTGAACCAGCACCAACACTAGCTCTGAACCAGCACCTGGTTCTTTTTGGTGGAAAAGGGGCATCTGAGGGTTTTCTTATATTCGTGTTATACCAATAAAATGTTTGGGAAATCGTTCGCAGGAGCGTGTGCAAGGGGGAACCTGAGTGAGAGTGAGCGTGAAGACAATAGAGTGTCTTCGAGGTGATTAAAAAAATAAATAAATAAATAAAAAATTAATTATGTCTGTCGTGGGAAATCTGAGGCACTCACTTTAACACATACTTCCAAAAAAAAATTTTTTTTTTTTTAAATATTTGCGTGAGAAAGTTTTCTTTCATTGTCCTGACGGAAAAGAGGAATCATCACATGTGATCAAAAATCAATTCTTCATTAAAACGTAAAATAAACAATAATCATCTGTTTAAGGGATTTTATTCATTTCTACACACGCATACAGAAATCATGTGTTCGTCTTTAGGGTCTTGGTATAAATCTCCTTTTATTTGCTTATTACCAAGACCATGATGTCTGTGAGCATAATTTTTTTTTTTTTTGAGGATGTTTTTTTGAAAGCACTTCATTCTAGGCCATGTGCTAAATGTTGCAGATGTAAATGGTGTTGGAGACGAGACAAAAGAAAAGCACTTCATGAGCACGGTAGCTTTTTTTTTGTTTTTTTAATATTTCGACACAGAATGATGGATGAGTTGAAAGTCTATTTATTAAAATGGGGTTGCTGTGGTTTACATCACCTACTGTATGCTGAGTCTGCACCCGAGGCCAGAGACTAAAGACCGATTATGTTAGCGCAGGGTTATTATTATTACGACTGGACAGGATCGGGGTTTCAGGACAAGACGCCTGCTGGAAGTGTCGCACTGGAAGAGTGTTTTGTAGTCGACTGGCTTGAACGTGTCTGAACAGACGAACAAACGATCAGGACTTTTATTCCACGGCACTGATGGAGTCCTAGATTTTCTCGTGTGTGGATGATGCTCATTCAGCAGTAAGCACAGAGTAACTCACTTGTCAGACATGATATGAAGAAATGAACTAAAAAGAAGCCGCGGCTGGAGAGAGAGTCGTACGTGTTGCCATGCCAACACATAAAGCGGTTGATTGACAGCCAGTAGTTAGTGTATTCAATGTATTCAGAGAATTTCAGTGTAATGAACTACCAGTAAAAAAACAGAACTGTACAGAAATATCAGCACTGTTGGGGAGGAACAGGTCCAGAGAGATCGCAGGTACCACGTAGCACCATGTAGCTAACCATCTGGATGGGATGCGTTATGATTGGGCCACGTAGCACCAGGTAGTAACCATCTGGTTGGGATGTGTTATGATTGGGCCACGTAGCACCATGTAGTAACCATCTGGTTGGGATGTGTTATGATTGGGCCACGTAGCACCAGGTAGCTAACCATCTGGTTGGGATGTGTTATGATTGGGCCACATAGCACCAGGTAGCTAACCATCTGGTTGGGATGTGTTATGATTGGGCCACGTAGCACCAGGTAGCTAACCATCTGGTTGGGATGTGTTATGATTGGGCCACGTGGCACCAGGTAGCTAACCATCTGGTTGGGATGTGTTATGATTGGGCCACGTAGCACCATGTAGCTAACCATCTGGTTGGGATGTGTTATGATTGGGCCACGTAGCACCAGGTAGCTAACCATCTGGTTGGGATGTGTTATGATTGGGCCACGTGGCACCAGGTAGCTAACCATCTGGTTGGGATGTGTTATGATTGGGCCACGTAGCACCAGGTAGCTAACCATCTGGATGGGATGTGTAATGATTGGGTTGCTCGTGCCACAAAGCTTTGGAATGCTGTTAAACCAGCGGCTTGCAAATGACTTCAAAGATACTTAATTCCACCTGTGCTACCGTTACCATGTCTTCAGTCACGAATATTCACACTAGCTTCCAAGCTGCAATCGGATTGGAAATTAAAAAAAGAAGCGCCGCTTGATGTCACTGGACGTGTTGGTGCTGTTCGGGACGTGAACGACTCGAAGCTGACAACGTCGCTTTTTTAAACCTGCTGCTTGATGTAGTATTACATGTGCTAGTGGATGAGGAGAAGAGAAAAAAAATATGTATTTATTTATTTTATTTTTTTACTACAGGTGACATGTAAAGCTCACCACCTGGAGGCCATTTCAAAGTGTTAAAGGCAGAGGAGAAAAACAGAAAGGCTCTAGGCCACACTGCTGTAAATCCATTAAGTTGTCCAGGTTGGACAGGAAGCACATGCTGTCACAGAGTAACAATCCTGAAGCAACAGCACTCTCTCTCTCTCTTTTCTTTCTCTCTCTCTCTCTTTCTTTCTCTCTTTCTGCCATGCTCTTAATTCTCCTCGAAGATGGCCACAGAAGAGCTCACTAATAAATCATGTCCCTTGTCTTTCTTGGTCGGATGGGGTCACTGGTTAGCGTTAGCGTCCTGTTAAAGGCCATACCGCAGGGCCTGGACGTGCCTGTGTGGTACAACAACAGAGGAAAGCACCTCCAGGCCCTCCAGCTCTCTCCTCTCGCTCGCTCGGTGTTTTTTATGAAGCTGTGCCAGCACAAGCCCTGTGAGATATTATTACTCTTTCCGCACAAGTCCAAAGGACTACGACAAAACCGTTCCCCCGTTCGGGTACTAAGCTAGCCTTTGGTGGTCTGTGTGTGTGTGTGTGGGGCTTGTTTTTTGTTCCGTGTTAAACGTCGGTCTGTTGCGTTAAATCTTGAGATAATGTGACCGCGCGGCCGCGCTGACTCGGCTTTGATGGCGAGGTGGTTGGACGACTCTTGCCGGATTCCTGTTTTCTGAGCGTTATTTAAGCTATTCAAGGCGTCTTCGTTCTGTCAAGTGGTTTCTATAATGCGTCGTCTCGCTGCTTCCTGTCTTTCAGCCCGCGCAAAAACGTTTAACTGACCGTGCTCCCAGCCTAAAATACTCTCAAGGCCCCGACTTACACAAACATGGAAAACTGTTCCACTGTAAGCAAAAGAAGCGAGAACAGATGTGAGGTGGTAGAGGGGCTCGGCGAGCTGATCGGCGGTGAGACGGAGACGCTACAGAGAGAGTACAGGAGTCTAGGGAATGGAACGTCTTGTGTTCAATCGTCACACGGCGAATAATCTAAAGGAATCTTTGCCATATGGAAGGAGTCTCCAGTGTCGGGGCTTTGTCACAGTCAGAGGTTACAAAGTGACATGACAATCTGCGTTAGGATTCTTCATGTTTTTATTCGGATTAACATCAGAACTATTTATAGCTGCTATAAGGCAAGTGGAAAAAGGAGTGAACACCTAAAAAGGACAACCTGACGTTCTTCAGTGAATAAAAACACGGTGAAACCCCCCCCAAGAGTTTTATTCTACACATATTAAATTATATTAAAAATCATCACGTACATAAAAGTTTCTCTCACTATGAGGACGTCAGGTTTAAGATCGAGGTCCTCGATCCTCTATCAGAACTTTTTCTGGGCTGTTAAAGGTGCTCGGTCTATTCCCGACCTCTGCCAAAGCCCTCGAATCGTTCGTTAGTCCGATGCAGCAAACCGAATGCTAGTCGTTTTGCCGAGTTGCTGTATGAAGTCGGTATTAATGCGTTCTGACAAGCCGTTTTTTTTCTCCCTCCGCCGTACGGCTCGCCTCTCTATTTAATTACGAGTCAGAGTGGAGCCTTTAAGACTATACCTTTGATGAAAGCCAGGCGGTCCGAGCGCGCCAGATTAATCTAAACGTTCTGGTTGGCTGTGCTCAGGCTCTCCTGCCTGCGTGCGTGTACCCGTTCGGGAGAGGACAGCGTCCACCTTTTCTTTTCTTTTTTTTTTCTTTCTTTTTTTGCATTTGCCCTTTAATTCTTTTCTAAGTGAAAGCCTGTGTATCATTACTCGCTTGAGCTGAACTGGGAGAGAGACATGGTGAAAGACAGAGACAGAAAGAGAGAGAGAGAGAGAGAGAGAGAGAGGGAAGTAAGAGAGAGATCAGTTTGGTGGAAGGAACAGAGGGATAAAAAAAAAAAAGGAGCTAGTGGTGGAGAACGAGGAGGAGAAAGAGGCGGTGGAGGAGGAGAAGAAAGAGGACGGGGGGTTTCTTGGCAGATATTCCCAACAAATCGGATGCCAAGAGCGAAATGGAAACCTCCCCTCATTTTCCTCTCCTCTTAATCCAATGTTTTCGAGCCCTACCCCAGCCAAGGTCATTATAATCATAGAGGAGTGGAAGAGCGCCAGTGACCCACCATTACAGTAAGGTACAGAGCTACTCACTCACACACTCTCTCTCTCACACACACACACACACACTCCACTCTGCCGTCAGTTCAGTAATAATATAGCATCCCTGTAACGCTCTGCCGGTTCCTCCATTTGCAAAATGCAGATATTCTGGAAGCTGCTAAGGGCACAGGAGAAGGGTAGCGCTCTACCCATAGGGAGACATTTTAGCTGATGGCAAAGGTCAGGGTGTAAGAATGATACGGGCTGCGGTTTTCCACAAAATGGAGGCCTTCAACTGAGACAAAGAACAGTAGAGAGAGAGAGAGAGAGAGAGAGAGAGAGAGAGAGAGAAAGTACTAACTTCATTCAACCTCTGTGGCTTGGTGCAGAGCTTTCAGAAAAATCTTAATAAACGCTACACATTTAAGACTCTTCGTTGACTACTGAAGCTTGGTGAACTTTGACCTCTGCGTGAGATCAAAGGGAATGAATTATCTGACATTAATACGCGCCGAGGTTGTGAAAGCCGACGAGTTTTGGTCCTGGAGGGATTCGACTTGGCCCTTGAGCTGAAGGTTTTATATTTAACTATGAACATAGAGGGCTGCATGACCTCACCTTGGCCTCGATGCCCTCTTGCACACTTTGCGCGTGACACTGAGAAGAACGTGTGTGTGTGTGTGTGTGTGTGTGCACGGTCGTTTACTGAGATCGAAAGAAACCTTTGTGAGACCTAATTTGAGAGTGGAGGAGATCGGCGACGAGGTAGAAGGGCATTCGCAAGAGGAATCGTCTGATAGGGAAGATCTACCTCATGCTTTATGTAGCTAGATGGTTAGAGAGAAAAAGAGCGAGAGAGCGAGAGAGAGAGCGAGAGAGAGAGAGAGAGTGGGAGAGTGAGAGCACGAGAGAGAGTGCGAGAGAGAGTGAGAGCGCAAGAGAGAGAGCGAGAGAGAGAGAGAGTGCAAGAGAGAGATAGCAAGGGAGCGAGAGAGTGAGCGAGCGAGAGAGAGGGAGAGAGAGAGAGTACAAGAGAGAGAACAAGATAGAGAGAGTGCAAGAAAGAGAGAGTGCGAGAGAGAGAGCGAGATAGAGTGAGAGTGCAAGAGAGAGAGAGAGAGAGCGCGAGAGAGAGAGTGAGAGAGAGAGCAAGAGTGAGCGATTTCCAACAAACTGGCATTAAAACAGTGGTGTTGCTTTTTTTATGTAAAAGTTCGTTTTTGTTATTAATTTATTATAATTTTATGAATCATTTTTCAAAACAATGAATCAAAAATCTTAATATCATCCTAGTGTTCAGGTCTAATGTTAAATACGATTATTAAATAAAAAGACAGAAAAAAAGAAGTGATGGTAAATGGTAACGTTGCTCACGATCCTCTCTCTGAATACGTGTGATATTAATATCTGGTCATATCGCTTGCGTCGGTTTTTCAGAGTTTCCACCTCCGCTCTGCTTCTCCGGTCATCACTCGTAGCTGTTCTTCTCCTCTCCTGCGTTTCTGACTGGGAGTTTATACACAAGTCCTTTGTGCTTTAAGGCACTTGTGAGGAAGCTGAAGAAGTTTATTTGTTGAAAAATAAGCTCTCTGCTCCAAGGAGTTCCCTAACGGACGCCGCCGATGCTACGGCCCCCCCCCAAGGCATTGTGGGAACCCAGTGAGCGGAGCGTTGGCGTCACCATTAACAACCTGCTTCCTCGGTCAGGCTTCGAGCGAACGATGCCAGACGAGGTGGGAAGCTCGAACCTGAACCCAGTGCTAGAATATTCTGAGCGAGAGAGCCGAGTATCAGAGCTTAACATCTGATGTTCTAATGTTTTAATGAGGAACACCGACAGCTGGGACTCTCTCTCTCTTTCTCTCTGTACTGCTTCATCGAATCTCTGGACGCTATGGTGTTTAGTGGACGGCTCAAGTGTCGCAAGATGTTCTTCGTGCACTCGTAAACGTACCAAACTGGCATTAGACTCCGCGCTGACGTCAAAGCCTCATAGAGTCGGCTCAGAGTTGCAGATTAAGCTGTGAGCTTCTATAGCACTTCAATTGCCAATTGGGGGGGGGGGGTGATAAACATAGACTATGGTGGTGTCCCAGATCGTGTGAGTAGTGCGTTCACACTGTAGGTCTACTATTCAATACTCAGGTGAACAAGTTAATGTACGAGTGTTGTGTGATTTCATTTTCACCGTTTCAAAAATTTGGTGTATCCTGCTAAAGCTAGCGCCGCTACATTACACGTGTTTGATTCGGGTCGTTTTCCCTCGGTCGGGAGACGTCTTCTACAAAACAGGGTGTAGTGTTTAAATTGAGCTGATAGCTTCTAACGTTCATAATCTAGATCGGGGTCGGCAACCCGTGGCTCCGGAGCCGCAAGTGGCTTTTTCGTCCCTCTGCTGCGGCTCCCTGTAGATTTGGAAAATAAATATTGAATTTAAATTTATTTTATTTTAGTTAGTTCGTTTTTTAAACAATGTAATTCTAAATTCTAAGATTATGATGCTCTTGTTACATTAAACTAAACCGTGTTTAATTTGTTTGCCGCTCGAAATATGCGTCATAACTGCCGACTTGCGAAATCCGACACAGAAGCAGACGCATTTTTGGTTTGCTGCAGCCGGCAAGTGAACATTTTGATGTCATGAATACGAAGAGGACTCAATTAGACATTGAACGTAACCTTCAACCCAGCGTCTTTTTTGTTAAGGTTAGTTCAAACTGTTCAAAATATTTTTGTTTGCCTGCAGAAATAAAATTTCGTTTACTCGGTAGCAGTTCATTGATTTCATAAATGGAACACACTACAGTTTTTTCTATAAAATGATATATGTAGTGTTCTCTTCCTTTTAGATGTCAAATGGGTCTTGTGGTTCCCCGTGTCTTTTTTCTGGGGGAAACGGGTCCAAATGGCCCTTTGAGTGTTTAAGGTTGCCGACCCCTGCTCTAGACACTGGACACTGATTTACTGTAAGTCCTGTTGTATCCTTTGTTTAGGACCTTCAGTGTGTATCTCGGTGTCCTTAGACTTAGCTTCTAGGAGTAAAAAGTGCATTCGTGCATCCTGAAGAATGCCTGGTTCCACTCAAGGTTTCTTCATCATATCATCTCAGGGAGTTTTTCCTCGCCGCCGTCGCCTCGATTTCTCGTTAGAGAGAATCGTTATAGCTGCCACTGTTGGGCCCTTGAGCAAGGCCCTTAACCCTCTCTGCTCCAGGGGTGCTGTATCATACCTGGCCTTGTGCTCTGACCCCAACCTCCAAAGATATGTGGAGGAAGTATTTCACTGTACTGTAATATGTGACAAAATAAAGACTTCTATTCTATCTAGTCTATTTCATTATGGGTCATTGGGGCTGTAGTAGCTTTCATTAGGAAGATTGTGACTTTGAATCCACCGACGTCCACCTAGCTGACAAAACTGGGCACCTGAGCAAGGCCCTAACCCTAAATTGGTCAAAAAACTAAACAAAACAAAACAAAACAAACAAAATACAAAACAAGATAAACTGTAAGTAGATTTGGATAAAAGTGTCTACATGTAATAAAAAATGGTGCCAAGCCATCAGCAAGGAACAATGCAGTGTGTGTGACTTTATTCTAACTCGTGTAACAGGAACTCTTTCGTTGTGTAAGTATTTTCACAGCCAAACCAAATGAAAAAAAAAACAAACAAAAAAACTTCTCACCAGATTTATAAATGTTGTTAAGAAACTGATTTTCCTTTTTGTTCTTGTTTGCTAAATACTGATCACACACAAACTGCATTGTGTTGATGGCGCCGCTGATTCGCATCCAGAAATTTCTACGAAACTTTATAAAAGGTGAAGCGCAAAACAAAATAACGACCAAAGTGTGAAACGTTTAGTGTGCTGAAGCTTCCAGCCAGGCGGCTCGGCCACTGCGGTGCGTCAGCTACCACGGACACACGCTGACGCCTCCTTGGTGCTTTTTGGTCCTGATTGAATGTTTAATCTCGTTCCTCTTGATTTCTACTGACGTTCTGAATCACAATTTTCTTAAACTGGTGCGTCCAAGTGAAATAAAGTAACCCGAAATCTCAGTAACTCGTTGTTAGTTGTATGATTCCAACCCGATTAATCGAGGGACACGTTACTGCGTCGCTTACATAAGTAAACGTACACAAACCATGTTCAACAAGGGCATGTGGTAGCCTAGTGGTTAAGGTGTCGGGCTACCAATCAGAAGGTTGTGAGTTCGATCCCAAGTCCACCAAGCTGCCACTGTTGGGCCCCTGAGCAAGGCCCTTAACCCTCAATTGCTCAGCTGTATAAAAATGAGAGTCTCTCTGGATATAAGGGCGTCTGCCAAATGCTGTAAATGTAATGTTCCTAATCGTCACATTTCTGGTGTCGAAGCTTCTGTGGAACGTTTCAGAATAAAACAAAATTTTATTTTTTTCACGTTTCCAGTAACGTGACATTCAAAACCGAGTGGGTTTTTTTTTTTGCCTCCAGGGAATCCCCCCTTCCCCCACCTGCCCTGAAGAGCAATAATATGCAGTAAACTGTAAAAACATGGCATTTTACACCGTTTAGTCCGTAATCATCATTTTAGGTCCATGTGCCCACTGACTTATGACTCAATAAAAACAAGATTTGTTGAGGTTTTCGGCATATTTTATGAGTGATAACTTGCAGAAAAATAATAAAATTGGCGTTAGATTAAAGTCAGAATGCTGGTTTCTGTAACTCTAAGACTATATGTGCGACAACTAGAACAGTTACCTTTGTAGTTGTAGGAAGAGAGAACAACATTTTAAGTGGTAAATCTTTCAGCAACACATGGCCAAAACAAACCCCCTCAACGCTCTCTCTCTCTCTCTCAGTCCTGATTTTCTCCATTCTCTCTCTTTCTGCGGCTCGTGTCAGTCGGTCGAGGACGTTCGTGCTCTCTGACAGCTTGTCAATCACGTCGGCGGCATCATTTCACGACCTTTTTTTTGTTTGCTAGATAGAGAAATACACTTGAAGTGCAAAGCAAATGCTGTCTAGACAAAGTGCTAAAAAAAATACGAGACGATGATGAGAAATCGGGTTTGGTTTTTGTCACGTTTCCAGTAACGTCACTTGAGCTGCAGTACGGAAAGCGTGTTTACATTTCAGATGCATGAAAGATGGAGGTCGTTAATCACACGAGGTCGTGCAGCTACAGGAAAATAATCACCGTATTAAAAAGTGCTGTGAACATGTACTGTAGCACGGTTTTCCCTGTAACTCCTGTAGGGTTTAATTCCTCTAATATCAGAGCAACGTAGCAGTGATTACAATGACTCCTTGAGCTCATGCCCCATTCCTGTCCGTGTTGGTGAGGCTCCGGCCTCTGAATCTGTGCTGACCCTTTACAGTGCTATTATATGACTGACAGGAGGTTAAAAACAAAGAAGCATTCAGAACAAACAAAGAAGTCAGTCTGCCAAACCAGTCTTCTTGTGGTTCACGGTCTTAAAGGTGTTTTAGGTCAGAATTGTGAAAAATAAGCCTGCATTCAAAATCGCATACTGTGTTAGAACCTACTGCATTCAATTTAGGACCGATTTACAACCTACTGCATTCGATTCAGTACCTACTACATTTTATTTTGTGCCTACTGCGATCAATTCAATACTTACCATGAATGATTCAGTAACGACCATGATTGATTCAGTACCTACTGCATTCAATTCATTACCAAATGCATTTGATTCAGAACCTACATTTTATTTCAAGCCCTAAATATTATTTTGCACCTACTGCATTCTATTCAGTACCTACTATGATCGATTCAGTACCAACTGATTTCAA
Source organism: Tachysurus vachellii (assembly GCF_030014155.1). Taxonomy (NCBI): domain Eukaryota; kingdom Metazoa; phylum Chordata; class Actinopteri; order Siluriformes; family Bagridae; genus Tachysurus; species Tachysurus vachellii. Next base: position 26,283,473 of record NC_083465.1, read on the forward strand.
TACAGATCTTACTGCACTCAATTCCGTATCTACAACGATCAATTCAGTACTGCAATTGATTCATTACCTACTGCATTCGATTCAGTACCTACTACATTTTATTTTGTGCCTACTGCGATCAATTCAATACTTACCACAAATGATTCAGTACCTACCATGATTGGTTCAGTACCTACTGCATTCAATTCAGTACAAACTGCATTCGTTTCAGAACCTACAATTTATTTCAAGACCTAAAATTATTTTGTGCCTACTGCATTCTATTCAGTACCTACCATGATTGATTCAGTACCTACTGCATTCAATTCAGTACTAACTGCATTCAATTCTGGACCTCCCACAATCAATTCAGTACAAACTGCATTTGATTCAGAACCTACATTTTATTTCAAGACCTAAATATTATTTTGCCTACTGCATTCTATTCAGTACCTACCAGGATCGATTCAGTACCTAGCGCGATCAGTTCAGTACCAACTCCGTACAATTTAAGACCGATTGCATTCAATTCTTTACCTACCGTGATCAGTTCAGTACCAACTGCATTCAATTCAGATCCTACTGCACTCAATCCCGTACCTACCATGATTTTACCTTGTATCTTGTGCCTACAGCATTCTCTTCAGTATTTACGGCATTCGATTCAGAACCCAAAGTTTTGATTCAGGACCTAGTGCACTCCATTCAGTAGCTACTGCTCGACCGTTGACACGGTATGTACTGATCAGTATGTCTGTAGTATGAATTTTCTTGTTTAAAACTTCAACAGGTTAACAGTTTACTCAGGTGTTGTTAAACGAATTGGGTTTAACCACAAAGAACAATGTTTAATACCTCTAGCACCAACACTCAGCTCTTCCTGTGCCAGACCCATTGCATTATGGGATAGCGCAGTGCCCACTGGCTCCATACTGCAGGATCTTAGAGGAAGCAGTCTCTCATCTGGGTAGTTCTCTCCTACTGTTTTATGAACACTGAGAAAGCAG
>NC_083465.1:26289458-26321958 GCF_030014155.1 Tachysurus vachellii
ATCCAAGAAAATTGTGTGTGTGTATGTGTGTGTGTTGCTCGAGTCTCATGTTTTTGTTCAGATTTAGCCTGGTCTCCATAGCGAGGTCAGAGGCGGTGCTGTGACCCTGCCCATGCCAGGCAGCTGAGGTAATGCAATCGCTAGATAGTCACTATGGCAACCACAGCGTGACCTCACACTCGGGGTCGACCTAAAGGTCATCGCGCAGACACGATTTCGCCATGCACCGTTGTATCAACAGGACCTTGGCAATGACAAATGACTGCCAGTGAACGGATACCGTGCATTTCCATTTAATACTTTTCACACACACACACACACACACACGCGCACACACACACACACACATCCTGTCGTATCATTTTACTATTCACCTCTAGATCTTTATTCACGCATGTCACATTTGCATCTAAAAGCATTCATCTACTTTGAACTCTAGAGTTTCACCTACTTAGAGATCTAGAGTTTCATTTGTGTTGTGGGAGTTTTTTATTTTTTTGTTTGTTTAATTTTATTAAACTCTTTTAATACACCGACTGTACAAATGACGGAGTAAAGATAAAAGACATTTTTAGTGATATTACCCAAATTTTACATTAAATTCTTGATGAACAAAATTCCTTCTGAAACAGGGAGTCAGGTTGATGGCATGTTGTAGCGCTTGACTGACAGCCGACAGATTTACTGATGGAGAACATGTCAACATCAGATCAGTCTAATGGAGCGGCATGCATCACAAAATCACTCACTTCGATCAAACTCCACCTACTTCCAAACTAATAAACTCCACCTATTTAGGTATCATCTAAACCTTCCATAATCATGTATCTGGTATATACAGTAGTTACCGAACATAGTGCATCTCTACCATTTCTCAGGCCTCTTCTACCCCACTGTGTAGTATATACAGTATATGGTTATTAATTCCCAAGTTCTCAGCACAGAAGCCTATATGATGTTGAACACTGCAAAATATCTGAAATGCAGTCAAATGCTGTATACTGTATATCTGATATTTCCTATTATGCAATAAAACAAATATATAATATGTATTTCTTTGTAGATATAAAGTCTACAAAAAAATAACAGCTATCTGCCAGTAAGCCTATTTCAAGCTTAAAACTATAACCTAGAAATAAAATTAATAATCTTAGATTTGGTTTAGTGTCTGCCTGTCTGCCTGTGGGTCTGTCTGTCTGTCTGTGGGTTTGTCTGTATGTCTGTCTGTCTGTCTGTCTGTGGGTCTGTCTGTCTCTCTGTTGCTCTGTCTGTCTGTGGCTCTGTCTGTCTCTCTGTGGGTTTGTCTGTATGTCTGTGGGTCTGTCTGTCTGTCTGTGGGTCTGTCTGTCTGTGAGTTTGTATGTCTGTCTGTCTGTCTGTCTGCCTGTGGGTCTGTCTGTCTGTCTGTCTGTGTGTCTGTGGGTTTGTCTGTATGTCTGTGGGTCTGTCTGTCTCTCTGTTGTTCTGTCTGTCTGTGGCTCTGTCTGTATGTCTGTGGGTCTGTCTGTCTCTCTGTGGGTTTGTCTGTATGTCTGTGGGTCTGTCTGTCTGCCTGTGGGTCTGTCTGTCTGTCTGTCTGTGTGTCTGTGGGTTTGTCTGTATTTCTGTGGGTCTGCCTGTCTGTGGCTCTGTCTGTATGTCTGTGGGTTTTGTCTGTATGTCTGTCTGACTGTGGGTCTGTCACTCTGTGGCTCTGTCTGTATGTCTGTGGGTCTGTCTGTCTCTCTGTGGGTTTGTCTGTCTGTGGGTTTTGTCTGTATGTCTGTCTGTCTGTGGGTCTGTCACTCTGTGGCTCTGTCTGTCTGTCTGTGGGTCTGTCACTCTGTGGCTCTGTCTGTATGTATGTGGGTCTGTCTGTCTCTCTGTGGGTTTGTCTGTATGTCTGTGGGTCTGTCTGTGGATTTGTCTGTATGTCTATGGGTCTGTCTGTCCCTTTGTTTGTTTGTCTGTATGTCTGGGGTCTGTCTGTCTGTGGCTCTGTCTGTATGTCTATGGGTCTGTCTGACTCTCTGTGGGTTTGTCTGTCTGACTGTGGGTTTGTCTCACTGTCTGTCTCTGGCTCTGTCTCTCTGTCTGCCTGTCTGTCTGTCTGTCTGTCTGTCTGTCTGTCTGTCTGTCTGTGGTGCTAGTGAAATGAGTGATATCTGGTACTTATACTGATGATGGACTAGATGATGATGGACACCAGGTGTGTAACAATAAAACCATTTGAATCGATGCATCATTTTCAAGAGGAAAAAGACTGAACTGAACTAACACAGTAATCATAAATCAGCTGTCCTTATCGATTAGAACCGATTCTTAACGAGTGCTGGTGTGTAAAACAGTGGTTCATATTTTTTCATTGATATGTAACCAGACAATCAAGATAAAACAACTCTAAATAATCTTTCTGTACTTCATCATCACGATCTACAAGAGATTCAGAACAAATCTGTTTACGTACTGATCAGAGGATACCACACGCACAGGGTCACAGTACAGAACATGACCTCGCCATGGAGACCAGGCTAAACCTGAACAAAGACAAGGCAAGACACACACACACACACACACACACACACACACTTCAAATTGTGTCTTATTGTATCGCAACAGATGCAGTGATATCGTCAAATTGTTGCCTTAAGAATCAATATTGTGTCTTATCGTTATCTAAGCCTGAGGTTTACAATTCTATAATACACACAGTGTGAGAAAAAAGATGATCTTTGCTCTATAACTGTTCGCTAATAAGGAAGAAAAGTTTAATAAGGAGTTAAATAAAAATAAAATAAATAAAAGATAAATATATAAACGTTGTCAGTGATAATAATAATAATAATAATAATAATAATAATAATAATAATAATAATAATATGTTTATGTTTATGTTTGTTGTTATTATTATTTAAAAAACTCTTTCCACATATTAAAATGTAGTTTAAAATGCAATAAAAAAAAGCAATCAAAGCAAAAATGATCATAATCAGAAAATAAAGTCTAATTATAATAATTGTATTTTAAAATAAATTTTTATATATATCGATTAAGTACCTAATGAACTTTAAATGGAATTTATCTTCATTTAAAAGTGTATTCAATAACTTAACTTTAAATCATGCAAAGTATTCAATTAGGATAAATCAATATAAAAATAAAATAAACAAAATGTAAAGATTTATGGTGCATAAATAGTGATGCATAATTGTATAATATTTTTAGAAACGACTAAGAAATGATTCCCGCGTTTTAAAGTGTACAATTATTTCTTGGAAATTTTTTTTTTTTTTAGAACAGTGTTGTATAATGTGTGTATATCCCGTGCTTCATTAATATTGGTCAATTTCTCTGTAAGCTAGCATTAAAATGGGACAGACCGTAGCTCTGTTTTTATTCTTTCACACCTTTCCTCCAGCACAAATAATCCCGGCTAGCACGGCCCTGCTCTCTGTTTAACTAGACAAAATTAGCCTTGTGCCTTTCTCAGGAACAAATTATATTTCATCCAAAGCCGCCTCCTAATTATGTTTCTTTTACCTTTATTGATAACGGCGATTGTTCTGTTCTACTCGTTTAAAAAAAAAAGACTCGTCTTGTCTGTTGGTGTTATTACTACTTATTAAAATGGCTTCCCTGCAGCAGCGGTGGCGGCGGCCCGGGTTGTTAGTGCACTAAATGAATTTCAGGTGCTTCAGTGGATAAAGGAGGCTGGATAAAGAAGTATATCTCACCCTGAAGGCAAACCGAGCTGGTGTGAGTTACCACTTTTTCTCAGCTTGTCTCAGCCTCCTCCATTGCGTTAGTGCAAGATGAGACGTCATGCTTTACACACACTTCGGAAACAAGGAAGACGTCACATGTCGGGTGTCCTGAGGTCTTATATAGTGGTTATAACACCGCACGTTACACATATACTGTACATATAGCTGTAAGTAAGGCTGTTCGCACACACACACACATAAACACATTTATTTGTGTGAGTCCTTTGTTCATTTATATCTTGGCGACAGCATGCATTAATCAACTGCAACGACGGAGCTGTAAATAAGCTGGAGTTAGCCCTAAAGGCAAATTTCTTCTCTTTTCCCTGGTCAGATGTTAAAAGGCAATCTGAAAAAAATCACATTAACACAACCATAAAGCATAAAGGGAGATAACAGCGCAGTGTGTACAAGATAAACACACAAACAGCAAACAAGACAAGCCCCTTTATTCAGTGCATGTACTGTATAGATCAACAGCTTCACCTCCTCGGCATGGTAGCTGCGGGTTTGTCCTGAGATTTTCACACACAAATGTCCAGTCACCACGGGACGGTGCAGAAAACAAAAAAACAGAAAGATGAGAATTGGGAGAGGATGTTTCGAGCTGACAGGAAGGCTGCGGTTACTTAATAATCACACTGTACAAACATGATGAGAAGAAAAGCATCACAACACATCATACATACATTCATTCATTCATTCATTCATTCATTCATCTTCTACCGCTTATCCGAACTACCTCGGGTCACGGGGAGCCTGTGCCTATCTCAGGCGTCGTCGGGCATCAAGGCAGGATACACCCTGGACGGAGTGCCAACCCATCGCAGGGCACACACACACACTCTCATTCACTCACGCAATCACACACTAGGGACAATTTTCCAGAGCTGCCAATCAAACTACCATGCATGTCTTTGGACCGGTGGAGGAAACCGGAGTACCCGGAGGAAACCCCCCGAGGCACGGGGAGAACATACAAACTCCACACACACAAGGCGGAGGCGGGAATCGAACCCCCAACCCTGGAGGTGTGAGGCGAACGTGCTAACCACTAAGCCACCGTGCACCCCGATTTTTTTTTCAATATGTTAAAATGTTACACTTAAAGGAACTTTAATTTCAGATAATTTAATTTAAATAGTCCTTATTTCATTCATCCAAAGTATGTAAGATTTGACATTTGATGAATCCCGCCCATGTTCATCAAGCTCCGCCCCTAGGACCTACTGTATATTGGCCTGTAAAGTGTCTATAAAATGATTGACAGCAGCCACATCCAAACACACAAGCATTTTTTACCAGAAACCAGTTTCCCTAAGAAACATAATGCACTTTTAGAGTCATGGATATGTACCAGGTTATTTGTACAAGGATATAAATAAGACTATTGCACCTTTAATGGGGTTCCGCTGTTCTGAAAGGGAAAACGTTTCCGTTACTGGGTTGTGATAAGAATTATTAAGATAGACGATTACTAACCACATTTTATGAGTGTTTTTTTTTTTTTTTTTAAGAATTCTTTGATTATTCTTGGATTGATACAAATCCAGGAACATCCTATAATCTGCACATATAAGCAAATCCTCAAATCTATTTGTTTGTCTTAGAAAAGTCCTCAGATGTTGCATTGACTTCAGTTCTGGAGAATAGCCAAGGAAAACAAAAAAAGACAAATATCTGATTTGGATGAAAATGGAGTTTTCTCCCAATAATATACTTTGACATCTCTACTTTAAGAAAACAGATATATTTCACTCAAAATGACATAGACGTGTTTTATTCAGACTGCTGCCTAACCTTGCCTTGGCATCTGCGGCAAAGCTCGTGTGTAAAAAAGTAATCAGTCTGCTTAAACCTGAAGACACGATCTCCTTACAATTTGATAGCTACCTGCTGTAGAGTCATCTAGTTCAGTTTGGAATCACCTATTCATCCATCTATTCATCTATCTATTCATCCATCCATCCATTTATCCACCCATTAATCCATCCCCCAACCACCCATCAACCCATCCGTTCATCTGACCATCCTTCAATCCACTCAATCATCCATCCATCCATCCATCCATCCATCCATCCATCCATCCATCCAATCAACCGAACCACCCACCTATTCATCCATCTATGCATTTTGATAGCTACAATTTGATAGCTACCTGCTGTAGAGTCATCAGTTCAGTTTGGAATCACCTATTCATCCATCTATTCATCTATCTATTCATCCATCCATCCATTAATTTATCCACCCATTAATCCATCCCCAACCACCCATCAACCCATCCATCCATCAATCCACTCATCCATCCATCCATCCATCCATATATCCATCCATCCATCCATCCATCCAACCAATCAACCGAACCACACACCCATTCATCCATCTATGCATCCAGAAACCCACCAACACATCCATCCATCCAGCCACCCATCCAATTAACTAAACCACCCACCCATTCATCCATCCATCCATGCATCCATCCACCCACCTATCTATCCACCCACCTCTTCCACCCATTGTCCATAGATCCATACATCCCCTGGATAAAGATTTGCATATTTTAATAGACTTAATTGATTTAATTGATACAATTAACTTAACCACCCACCCATCCATCCGTCCATCAATGCATCTATCCATCCATCCACCCATCCATCCATCTTACCATCCATCCATCCATCCATCCACCCAAACCCTTCCATCCATTGTCCATCCATCCATCCCCTGGATAAAGTTTGCATAGTTGAATTGATTTTACTATGAAGACATTTAGTGAACTAGTGAGGAAACGAATGAGAGATTTAAGTTTTCACACTGATGTTAAAATTCAAGAGATCAAGAGGTAACGATGAGGATTTTGTTTAAATACAGAGAGAGATTGTTTACCTCGGGTGGTGAGACAGAGACTGACGTGGATGATGCTGATGATCAAGGTATAAACTTTAAATTGTATTTTAAGTTATGGACAAGCCCCTGGGGCATCTCAGAGCACAGAAATGAACATACAAAAAACATTTGTGTGGAAAAAAATACTTTTTTTTTTTTAAACAATTCTATGAATATATTGTCTCTAGTAGGTTAGATAAAAAACAGAAATACTTATAAACCATTACAAACTCTTAAAGTCCTGAGTGTCTAATTTCATATGGACTTTATATAAACCTCCACTGTGAAGTGATACATGAAAAGACATTCAATACTAAACATGAACAAATTCCACTAATGATTGAGTTTTCGAGTGCTAAATAGTATTAAGTGCTGAAATGTGATGTGTTGAATGTAAGGGGTTTTCCCAGGCTGTCCCTTGCTCGCCAATGTTGCCTTTGTTAATACTTGCCTCTGTTACTACTTCCTCTCCTGCACATGTGACTTGGCTGCATAATAATGGTACAACGGTGCCACAGCGCTCTGCTGTGTGTTTTATGCTAAAGTTTAGCACTAAACAGCAGCATCTGCTACAGATCAGACCGGAACAGTGAGTCAGGACAAATATGGCGGGCAGACAGTGCCAGTGTTGTCCTGGCACGCCACCTGTCTCACTCTCTCTCCTCATCCAGCAGTGTGACAGAAGCAGCTGAAGGCCTCCCATCCACCCCAGCCTTAAATTTACCCTTTGGCCTTTTACACCAAGCACACACATCATACTCACCAAAACACACACACACACACACACACACACACACACACACACACACACACACAGAACGACTTTGTATCTAAGCTCTGATGCGTGATAGGTTTTGCTTCATACGTCACACAAGAATTGGAAAAATGAAAGCAGGCCCTCTCCTAAAGACAATACCATGTAGAGAATGATTTTGAAGAGTGGATTTCCTCCACTGCTAACGCCATGGAAACTGTGACGACCGTGGATGACCCTTACCTTGACTTTTGACCTTCAGCTTGCAGAGTCATTCTACATGCCTGTGTGAGGGGCTGTGTGACATGACCCGGACATCAAAAATAATAATCACTGAGCTAACGATACAGGACAGGACAGCAGGGAGGGAAAGGAGAGGTACAGTATGTCAGATTTCACTGAACTCACTCACATGGACGGTATCTTACAAAAAAAAGTGATAAAATATCACGAAAAAGAAAAAAGAAAAATTGAGCTCAGTTAACTCGATACTGTTAAATTGATCTGTTCATCCAAATTATTCAGCAAAAAATGGCATCTATTCTATTCTATTTAATTCTAGATCATATTCTATTCAATTCTAAACTCAATAATATTAAAATAGTCCACAAAGATTTTATAGAATAGAAGCCTTTATTTTGTCACGTATACATTACAGCACAGTGAAATTCTTCCTTCATATATCCCAAATTTGTAGGTTGGGGTCAGCGAACAGGGTCAGACATGATACAGCACCACTAGAGCAGTTAAGGTTAAGGGCCTTGCTTAAGGGCCCAACAGTGTCAGCTTGGCAGTGCTAAGCAGTGTTGGGCACTAACCTGTTACTAGTAACGCGTTACTGTAACGCAGTTACTTTTGACAGTAACTAATACTCTAACGCATGACTTTTTAAATAAAGTAACTCCGTTACCGTTACCATACGGTGCATTTGTCCGTTACATTTTTTAAATGAATTCATTTTGGCTGAAGTGTAGCCTACAGACTAACCTGTTTACAGCAGCGACGCATTGTGGGATTGATGGATGCCAACCTGTAAACACGAAGACGCCGCGCTGTGGGCGTGTTTCCGTTTATTCAAGTATGTGCGGCAGTAACAGCGAGTCAAAGCGAGAGCAAGACAAGTTTCTCAAAGTGGAAATATGCTCATTGTTTCTTTAAAAAAGTAACTAAAAAGTTCCTTTTAACAGATAGTTTTTGGTGTAAGTAATCAACAAAGTAATTGAGTTACTTTTTGAATTAAGTAACTAGTAACTGTAACTAGTTACTATTTCTTAGTAACTAGCACAACACTGGTTAACTAGCACAGCACTGCAGGAACCCCGATCAACAACCCAGAGCGCTAACCGCATAAGCCACCATTGTCCCGTTTCAGTATGTTTATCATTCATTTTTTAAAAATATATTATCTAAGAATTTTAATGTAGTATTGTATTCTAAAAAACAATTTTATATTGTATTTAATTTTTTCTTCATTCGAAGCTATTTGAAAGATATATTTATCTTTTTAATGATTCACCTTTGAGCTGTGAAGTTCAAATGAATCAAAATTCACCTTTAAAATACAGAATCATTTTTATTGTGTGAATTCTTAACGATTGATTGATTGACTGACTGATCGTAGTGGTGATCAACCTTGGAGCATGAAAGAATTTAGGAAACTTATTCCAGCACACAACATTTGTAGAAACATTCATCATTCTCAAATAAAATGATTCAAATTCTTATAGAAGGGGGCACGGTGGCTTAGTGGTTAGCACGTTCGCCTCACATCTCCAGGGTTGGGGGTTCGATTCCCGCCTCCACCTTGTGTGTGTGGAGTTTGCATGTTCTCCCCGTGCCTCGGGGGTTTCCTCCGGATACTCCGGTTTCCTCCGCCGGTCCAAAGACATGCATGGTAGGTTGATTGGCATCTCTGGAAAATTTCCGTAGTGTGTGATTGTGTGAGTGAATGAGAGTGTGTGTGTGCCCTGCGATGGGTTGGCACTCTGTCCAGGGTGTATCCTGCCTTGATGCCCGATGACGCCTGAGATAGGCACAGGCTCCCCGTGACCCGAGGTAGTTCGGATAAGCGGTAGAAAATGAGTGAGTGAGTGAGTGAGTGAGTGAGTGAGTGAGTGAGTGAGTGAGTGAGTGAGTGAGTGAGTGAGTGAGAAATTCTTATAGAAAAGAATTGTTCGTAACGTAACACAAAGTATTCACTTATATATTATTTACTAACAACAAAAAAATCTGATCTGATAGCTCAGTGTAGACTAACGGCAATTCCGATTGGTCAGAAGGTGTTGATTAATTGTCTATAACAGCAGATCAGAGGATGAGATCAAAGTCGTGGTTTATTCGTACCTGCTTTTAATTGGTTTCATGAATTAAAACGAAATGAAGATTTAATGAATTGTCTTCACACGCCGGTTGTCCATGAGCTCATCAGTCAGAACTCAAATAAAGAAAAACAGTTAGGGAGAAAAAAGTTTTCTTCTCCGCATGAACTTCAAGCAATTCATGGAACTCATAGAATATTCCGAATATTTCATAGGGATGAATTTAGTGGGAGTAAAATATTCGTCTTTTTTATACACTTTTTTTTAAGAGGCGACTCGTTGGAGAATAATATTTCAAGCATGTGATGTTTATAAGATTATAGTGTAACATAGACTACTGTAAAAAAAAATATAACGTATACTAGTTATGATCTAATTAGCATACATTAAGTGTGTTAATTATTAGATTATATTATTAAATTACAGGTGAAGAGAAGGTACAGTATGGTGTAGTGGGAAGGGCTTTAATGTTGCGTGTGCTGAGACAGGAAGGGATTTGATTTAACGTCTGAAGACTCTTTAGCTTGATGACGTACGCATGTTTTTGTGTTGTATGGCGTAAAAACCATGTCCGGGATACTCGAAGCGAGCGTACGCTGAAGCTGACATGCTGTAAATTAACGCATGCAAAAAAAAAAAAAATTGTAATTTTATTCTTTTTATATTAAACTGTGTGTGTGTGTGTGTGTGTGTGTGTGTGTCAATCCAATGTCCATTGATGCAGATTTGTAAGATATATCCTCAGATGTCTAAATGAATCCTTCTGAGGTCTATTTTAAAAACTATTCCTCCATCAGCTTTCTTACATTATGTTCAGAAAGAAAGGTCTGTTTAGGAAAAGTCTTTGGAATAAATACAGTGTTTATAGTGAGATCTAAAGGGTGAATTGGTCCTGGATTGTATGAAATATTATGCAGTATATGGCAACATACACAAAGTCTAGCTCGGATTTTTCCCCCAGATATTCAGAACAGGAGTGATGGCGTCTACAGAGCTTGTGGGTAATTGCAACCCTGCTTCAAGCCTTTGTCTGTCTATGGTTTTGTCTCTAAACGAATTTCATCTTCACTCTCTCTCTCTCTCTCTCTCTCTGTCTCTCTCTCTCTCTCTCTCTCTCTCTCTCACTCTCTCTTTTCCTCTCCACATCCCTTTGTTTCCCATTTTTTTTCCTCCCCCGCCCTCTCTCAAACTACCCCCCCACCTCCACCCCACCTCCTCCTCCAACACTCCACCAATGGCAGAGTCTTCAGGTGTTGACCTTATCGGGTGGAGGTCAATGCCAGGTCAGGGCTCTGTTGCTAGGCTACCATCAGATAAGTGGTGAGGAAGGCTGCGCGGTGGGTTGCGCCGTCATTCGGCGCCTGTCATGTAATCTCATTCATTTGCTGACAATTGCCTGCGCGTCACAGAAGGTTATCGAGCCCATCCTGTCATAATGAAACGCATTAAAATATTAAACCGAACGGCTCTGTATCTTTCGCGACGTTCTCCTAAGGAGAGGTTATGCCACAGTCGTGTCAGCTTTTATTTCAGCGGGTCATAATGGCTTCATGCATCGACTGTATGAAAGATATGATGACCTTTCCTTCTAGTCATGATGTATGGTTTATGGATGACAAATTAAAGGAAAAACAAACCACATTATTGAGATGTTAAGCTTCTACAAGCAACCTTAAATACACATTATCAGAGGTTCTATAGCATATGGCGCTGGAGCTTTACTTTAATGATGAATGCCAGTCTTCTGAAAGGTTTTCCCTCAGTTACGATGATGTACGAGAGCTCTACCTTAACACCACTCCAAAATCGCCAATTCTTTTGAGATGAGGTGTCTGAAGGCCGTAGTTTCTGAGTTACTTCATTCTCATCCTCATCAATCCATTCAGTGAGACCCTGACAACAAGGGTGGAGTCATCCTGGAAGAGGCCACGCCCACCAGGATCAAGGTGATCAGTCTGAAGGACTTTGTATTGATTTACAGCGATGCTTCTTTCGTCTCAGGGGACAAACTGGTCAATGGTGAAGGATGATTATTTTGATTACGATTACTGTTTGAATAGCTATTCATTAAAAAATAATGAAATGAACATAATTATTCTTTTCATTTTCTGTCCTTTTAAAGGTGCTTACTGCAAATATAATACCATTTATTTAGTAAGCTTTATCTAAAAAAGAAAGAAAAAAAAAACACACTGTTAGGCAAAACACACCTTACAATTAAAATTATATTACAATTAAAATTATATTACAATTAAAATACAAAATGATTATAAAAAATGTAAAATTGAATTCAAATATTTATATATTTTAAAATATTTGTAAAAATATTACATTTATTTTAAGTATGTTATATTGACATTTTAGATTTTTACCTGAGACATTTGTACCTCATTTTATTTATTTTATTTATGTGACGTGATATGTGTGTGTATGTATTTGTATATGTGTCTTTGTGTGTGTATGTGTGTGTGTATGTATATATATATATACACACATATATATGTGTGTGTATACAGTATATGTATATGTGTGTTTGTGTATGCATATGTATGAATGTGTGTGTGTATGTGTGTGTATATGTATATATATGTGTGTGTATACACATATTTGTATAAGTATACGTGTTTGTGTGAGTGTGTTGTCCACTAGATCGATCCATCATGACTCATTTGAGGGACAAGTGCTCCTGATTACTTCTAAGCTCCAAATAGCACCAAACTGGAGCAGTTGAGGCAGCGTATTATATTTAGTTTGCGTGTCCAAGGTCTTCACACAAATGTGACGCAGCCTCCTACGCACTGCCACCTGGACTGCTCAGAAAGCATTGCTCGAAAGCCTGTGTGGATAAAAGACAAGTGAAAGACAGGTCCTGTTCACACCAGGCCAGTCACACACACACACACACACACACACACACACACACACACACACACACACACACACACAATCCTATAATTGCTGGAATGGAATGAAAAGTAGTATGTTCACACTAGGAGGTGACAAAAATGACAGGTGATCATTTATTTCCTCAAAAAGAGCGACGACTAAGATTTTCTTAGATTATATGCAAATTAGGTACAACAATGTAAAGCGAAAAACCTGAAAAATTGGCTTAGATGAGTTCACACACCGGTACAGTGGCATGTACTGTATAGTTTCCTGTTCACAACAATAGCTCTTACCTTCCTATTACGTTTTAATGTTTTAAAGAAACCTTTCATTAAATGGCTTGATACCTGATAATGTGAGTCAAATGACCCAGTGGTTGAGAAATATGTAAAACTGGAGGTGAGTTTTGAAGATGTGTTAAATATTATATATAGATATCCTGACAGGTCAGTTACCAGAAAAGAACAGGACATTGTTATTACTCAGGGTTGGAAAATATGACGAAAAGGTTTTATATCACAATTTGCAAAAGCCCTGACGGATACATGATATGTGTCACTATGCAAATGAATTTATTTGTTCCAGCAATATAGTAGTGTTGTATAAAAGGTAACTTAAATATATATATCTTTACTTATTATAAAACAAACAAACAAACAAACAAATAAATAAATAAGCAAACATATATGTAAATATAACAAAAAAATAAAAAAATCTAAATACACGTATGTACATATGTACAAAGAATATTTAACACTAAAAAAGAAAAAAAAAAAAATCGGATTTAAGGATTTGAATATCACATCAACTACTTGTAGTCAGTCTGTCAGTGTCAGTTAATTATTTATTTATAAACAAAATTATGAAATTAAATATTTCTTTAAAAAAACCACAATGTTACTCTAATTACCAAAAAAAAAAAAAATCAATATTATAATGGCAGATTGTCCAGCCCTAGTTATACATGCACAGTATTCTAGAATGCATTTCTAGAGTTAGAAAATAGGGAATGGTAATAATTCTAATATTAATAATAATAATTACTAATAATTATGGGGAAAAAAGACCAGTAATGTCTCTACATGTGTGGATAATGTTGCAGCGATGTTGTAGGAACGTTCTCAAAGTACCCAGAAAACTTTCCTAGAATGGTGACGGTCAGAAAACGCTCTTCCGTCCAATATATGATTTCTGGGAGTGAAGTCAAACAGCATCTAAATGTCTTTGTAGCCACAGGAGCATTCTGTCACTGTCTGAACCTTGAGGTCAACCGCAGGACAGCTGGATTGGACGACGGATGTGCTCTTTGATGGGGCGTCTGGCCAGTTCCAAGGCGCATAACATGGAGCCTGGGTGAGACTGGCGCACTGTGAGGGGTGAAGGCTCCATGCCTGGGTGCTTGCCAGCTGACATTCCAGTGAGACAAACCCAAGAGAGAGAGAGAGAGAGAGAGAGAGAAAGTGGTCAGGGCAGATTTTACCAAGGCAGCGACTCGCCTCAGGAATGTTCGTGTAACACTGCACTCCTGTGAAAAGGATAAAGATGAGTGTGAAGACTCTCATCTCTCTATCTCTCCCTTTCTCCCTCTATACTTCTCCTCAACCTTTCACTTCCCACCTTTCTACTATTCACTATGACAGTATATATATGTATATATATATATATATATATTTGTGTTTGTGTGTGTGTACTCCTGTTGCTGTGTGTGCTTTATGAATATTAACCAATTTATTTTTTAAAACAAAAGGCCTTGGTTTTGCCAAATATGCTCATTATGTTGACCCTTAAACAAACAAAACTAAAACTGGCTAAACTTTCACACAAACGTAGTATGAGTGGACTTTCAGAAATGTCTGATATGAGAGTTATTTACTGCGTAATACATGAACGGTATGACATGCTCTATGAAGGCTTCTAAATTCTTTACTATATTACAGTGGTCTTAACTATTTTTTTCATGTGAGCCACACTGATAGGACAAAGTCAATAGGAGAGCCACTTTCACCACAAAGTATGCCAAGTTATTCAGTCTTAAATAGCTTATCTGCTTAAATACAATGTACAATATTGCAATACAATAATTACTCGAGTTGCGGATGATGCATGCTCCCCATCAGTTACCTCTTTTGTCACTGTCACATTGCTTTGTTGCTGTTCATTTTGTGCATGGGATTGTTTGATAAGAAATCGATCCATTTTTTAGTCCGTGTGTACAGTAAACACAAGTTGTTAACTAGCATGAAACACAAACTAGCTTCTGGCAGGCCGCCAAAAACTGGCTATTGCGCAGAACGCAGTGAGTCAGTGACGAGTCAAATAATATATAAATATATATTATTATTTGTAATAGAGCACATTCGTTTTTCTATGCTTCCCTGATTGTTTTTAATGTTATTTAAATGAAAAATAAATTTTAACCACATGATCA
Organism: Tachysurus vachellii; assembly: GCF_030014155.1. Taxonomy (NCBI): domain Eukaryota; kingdom Metazoa; phylum Chordata; class Actinopteri; order Siluriformes; family Bagridae; genus Tachysurus; species Tachysurus vachellii. The sequence goes on from NC_083465.1 coordinate 26,304,477, forward strand.
TATCATCGTATTATTTACTGCCATGCGAGCCGCATATTAAAGCTTGGCGAGCCGCAGGAGGCTCGCGAGCCGCGCAATGAGTAACACTGCTATATTAGATACTGGTGAATTTCTAAATCTTTATAGACCTGCATCTCTGACAATAATTACACTATATTAATGCACTCATTATAATACATACCGTTTCACACGGATCTTATCCCCTGGTTATCATCGTACTAAAACCTGCTCTTAACCCCAGGTAGAGGAACGTTTCACACGTGTCATTCAGAAGTGAACGGTTATCACGGCTGTTTACCCGGGGATATGAAACACTGCTCGGAATCAGGATTGGCGGATCTTTTGCGGTGTTAACTCCACATCATGGTTGCCAAACATGTACAGTTAGAATGTTACAACTAGAAACTGTACAGCACGTAGCCTCATTTCACGTGAAAACCGAAACGGAGCAAGGTTTAACAAAAACGGCTTGGTTGACAGCCATCACGGAAGTGTCATGGAGAAACATTTACATTACATTTACATCATTTAGCAGACAAACTTATCCAGAGTAACTTACAACTGAGGGTTAAGGGCCTTGCTCAGGGGCCCAGCAGTGGCAGCGTGGTGGACCCAGGGTTTGAACCTATGACCTTCTGATCAATAGCCCAACACCTTAACCACTGAGCTACCACTGAGCAATTGGTAAAAAGGTCACACAGGAAAATGGTCAACTACATGACATAGAAAAAAGCATGGAAAATTTTTTTTAGAAATTAGAAAGCTGTTAAAGATAAGAAAAAACGGCAGACCTGGTTAATGCAAATTAAAATAGAAAACTTTACTTTTGTCACTTATACACTACAGCACAGTCGAATTCTTTCTTCACATATCCCAACTTTGGAGGTTGGGAGCAGAGAGAGTTAAGGGCCTTGTTCAAGGGCCCAACTTGGCAGTGCTTGTGCTTGAACCTCAATCAACAGCCCAGAGCCTTAACCACATGAGCCACCATTGCCCACAAGGAGATTAAGGTACTGTACAATATTGTGTAAAACATCAGATTATGAAGATACTCAGGATTAATTGTTAATCCCGGGTAAAGTATAATCTCTGTAAAATGTCAAACAAGATAACCCAGGATTCTGTTTATCCAGAGTTTACATTCAACAAGGGAAATATTTCACTTGTGAAAACACAGTTTAATGACAAAGTGCGAAAGGTAACGGTAAAGAAAAAAGAGGCAGAAGAGTAGTTTGAGCTTTCTACACCTGTCATTGGGGTTCTGTAAATAAACCAATGACTCTTTAATTACATCCAAAGAATCCTTTATGTAAAAATGCTATAAATGTCTTTTACATTTTTTTGGTTGCAATGTAAAAGAACTTGCCGTTCCATCTCTTTATTTTTGAATGATTATTATTGCTATTTTAATAATAAGAAATGACTCAACAAATTATAAACGAATGACTTAATAAAAGATTCCATTTAGTTCCTCTTGAGAACCAAAGAACTCAACACCAAAGTCTCTCATGACTTAGAGATAAGTCTCTCTTGCTACTAATTTTTAAATATATACAGTGTTTGTATGGGTACTTAATGGGTACCAGGTACCAGGAAGAACTAAAAAGGGGTTTGGCAGTGATGCCATTTTTGAAGAACCATTTTTGGTTCCTTAGAAGAACCTTTCAGTAAATGATTCTTAAAAGAACCCCTTTTTTCCTTAGTGCTATAAAGGACATTATTATAATCTAAGGAAGCATTTACCTCTACAGAGAACCTTTTGTTAAATGTTCTTCATAGAACCGTACATCCTGACAAAGAGCCTTTTATAAGAACCTTTATTTTTAAAAGTAAAGGTACATAAATGTATCATGTTCAGAAATTGCTGGCAAGCCATTAAGGCATGTTCTTCAATCTTAAACCACGAGCAAACACAAAGGTTCAACCCATACAAAATCATGCAGCTCCTATATTTAACCACTTTGAAACACTGCACTAAAAAAGATTTTCTATCCACAGGCCGACAGACGGACGGATAGATGGTCGGACTGAGAGATAGATGGGCCTTGAGTTCCTGAACACGACCGTATAAGAAACATCTCTGCATAGCAAACCTAAAGGAAACTATTAAAGAAAAACTATTTCAGACATCTGACCTTGCTGTGAACTTCGGTGAATCAGATGAATCAGATGAATCAGATGAATGCTAGAGGTTCTTGAGATCTCGCTCAGGGGAATCTCAGACAGATACACGAAGATCCAGAAAACATACAGTAATGTCTTCTCCATCACCTGGTGGCAGAAGCATCAAAATTTAAGTTAGTGAAGGAAAGACAGGGCATCATTGAGATAATAATGATATTTGAGGTAGAAACAGTTGCTCCTCTTTACTTTGGGTCATATCACACCACCTCGTATCTACCTATCTACCTAAAGTATCTATCTATCTATCTATCTATCTATCTATCTATCTATCTATCTATCTATCTATCTATCTATCTATCTATCTATCTATCTATCTATCTATCTATCTATCTATCTGTTTACTTTTCTTATAACACCACAACACAATGTGTTGTATCCCTTACACATACAGTCAGGTCTACACCTTATATACTTTTATATAACTAAAATGTTTACATTATATATATAAACATTTTAATTAAAATTTTTGATAAAAATTTTTTTTTGCTGTTGTTATATTGGCAGTGACAAGCAACCCCCCCCCACTTGACTCGACTTGCCCCCAAAATGACTCATCATACACCCCTGAACACATTTCACTTAACCATATTTCAGATGCTATTTTAACTACTATTCTGAGAGATTGAATATAACTCAGTGATATTCAAAGTGCATCCTTGACGTTTCCACAGCAGTAGTTAGCTCACAGGATCAGTTATCTTTACAATGGTAACACTTATCTAGAAATACATAAAACATTCATTCATTCATTCATTCATTTTCTACCGCTTATCCAAACTACCTCGGATCACGGGGAGCCTGTGCCTATCTCAGGCGTCATTGGGCATCAAGGCAGGATACACCCTGGACGGAGTGCCAACCCATCACAGGGCACACACACACACTCATTCACTCACACAATCACACACTACGGACAATTTTCCAGAGATGCCAATCAACCTACCATGCATGTCTTTGGACCGGGGGAGGAAACCGGAGTATCCGGAGGAAACCCCCGTGGCACGGGGAGAACATGCAAACTCCACACACACAAGGCGGAGGCAGGAATACATAAAACATTATCTTCAGAAATATGAGTCAGAAAATTCATTACATTTAAATTACTACTACTTCTAAATTATTCAGATACAGCAGCCAATGGCAAGTCTCCTGTCTCCTGCAGCAGACCTTTCAATATTTATATTTTTTTGTGTTAGAAGTACCGGCAGTTCTATTTATTAAATTTACAACATGCAGTTTGTGTGTAGCATATTTATAGATATAAATAATATAAATCATATAGTTAAGCATACAGTATTGTTTATAACTTTACATAATTAATTCCCTTGTGCAGCAGCTACGCATCGCGTACGATCTCAAAATCAAATTTTAGCGGTTTCGTACAGCAAAGCCATGGATATAAGAAAGTGGTTTAAAGATTCATCATTGTCAAAGACTATTTTGACTAACAAGAAGTGTGGATACAAATCTTGAACATGGTCTATTTTAATTATAATAAATATGGGTCTGTTTCTCAGATCATAAAAAAGTGTGACCCCCTATGAAAATTAAATGCCCCCATTCTGTATGTTCTGGAGACGGCCCTGTTTCGCTCTGTTACTAAAACACACTGGCCGATGCTAAGTGCGGTTTTAATTTATTGTAATACATTTCATAATCATTTATAAACCCCTATGACTGAAATGCTGCAAATCAACACAAGTTTGTCTACATCAACCATGTCGAATACCAGAGTAAACCCATTGTGGTCGCGGATTTATATTTAGAGAAACAGGAGGCCTTAGGATGAAACACATCGTCTCACTGACTCCATGAATATTCAGTATGTGGTGAGAAAGAGAGACAGAGAGCGAGAGAGAGAGAGCGAGAGAGAGAGAGAGAGAGAGAGAGAGAGAGAGAGAGAGAACTGGTGCTCAGTGTCTGACTCACAGTTTCTCTGTGGCAGAAGCACAGCTGGTCAAAAGGCAGAGTGGGAGTCAGCATGAGAGAGAGAAAGAGAGAGAGAGATGGACAGAAAGATAGATGTGGAGACACCAGAGAGTTTCCAGAGGAAAGAGAGAGAGATGTGTAGATGCTTAAAAGAGGGTTATAGCTCCCTAGAGTGAGATCTCTCAAGCTATGAGGTGTTTGAAGAGAACATCATCATCATCATCATCATCATCATCATCATCATCATCATCATCATTGTCCTCACACCATGTATTTGCTTTCGCTGTAAAGCCAAAGATGTAACGCCCTTTGTTAAGGTTCACTTAAACAAACGTTATTTAAAAATACATAGAAACTAAAATTCGTATTAATAAAATAGAGATTTTAGGACATTAAGGAACATACAGTTTTAATGGGTTGTATTTACAGCACAGTATATTTAATATTAAGTATATTTTTGATGATATATTTACCTTTATCTGAAGGACAGAATCCATACATTCTACAAAATGTATCTAGTTTACTTCACCTCATTGGATACACATTCATTTATTTATAAATCATTTGTATTTCTACAATATATTTGGTACTCATTTAATACTCATGCTCCCGACTCTGGGTAAATTTACTCAAAATAAGTCAACTTTGACTGGATTGACTTTAAATCATTTAATCTGCATGGATTAATGAACTTTTAGTCCCAAAATATTCTGGTGAGTTTAAATCGAGATGGAACAACCATCCAGGTTGTGTAAAAAGATCATATTATATGATTAGCGTTTACTAAAGAATATGAAATATAATGAAAATGAGGCAAGAAAAAGAAATCAAACAGAATAAACATTTTAAATCATTTTCATAAATCAACACATAATCCTTCATGAAACAGTCTGATTATAAAAATAAAATGCAAACAGTAAAAAAAAACAAAAAAACTTTTACCTCATTTTACCTCACATTATCTCATCTGATGTAAAATAAACATTTTAAATCATTTTCATAAATCAACACATAATCCTTCATGAAACAGTCTGATTATAAAAATAAAATGTAAACAGTAAAAAAAAAAAACTTTTACCTCATTTTACCTCGCATTATCTCATTGGATGTAAAATAAACATTTTAAATCATTTTCATAAATCAACACATAATCCTTCATGAAACAGTCTGATTATAAAAATAAAATGCAAACAGTAAAAAAAAAACAAAAAAACTTTTACCTCATTTTACCTCACATTATCTCATCTGATGTAAAATAAACATTTTAAATTGTTTTCATAAATCAACACATAATCCTTTAAGAAACATTCTGATTATAAAAATAAAATGTAAACAGTAAAAAAAAACTTTTACCTCATTTTACCTCGCATTATCTCATCTGATGTAAAATAAACATTTTAAATCGTTTTCATAAATCAACACATAATCCTTCATGAAACAGTCTGATTATAAAAATAAAATGTAAACAGTAAAAAAACAAAAAACTTTTACCTCATTTTACCTCGCATTATCTCATTAGATGTAAAATAAACATTTTAAATCGTTTTCATAAATCAACACATAATCCTTCATGAAACAGTCTGATTATAAAAATAAAATGTAAACATTAAAAAAAACAAAAAAACTTTTACCTCATTTTACTTCACATTCTCATCTGATGTAAAATAAACATTTTAAATCGTTTTCATAAATCATTACATAATCCTTCATGAAACAGTCTGATTATAAAAATAAAATGTAAACGGTAAAAAAACTTTTACCTCATTTTACCTCACATTATCTCATCTGATGTAAAATAAACATTTTAACTCATTTTCATAAATCAACACATAATCCTTTAAGAAACAGTCTGATTATAAAAATAAAATGTAAACAGTAAAAAAACAAAAAACTTTTACCTCATTTTACCTCACATTATCTCATCTGATGTAAAATAAACATTTTAAATTGTTTCCATAAATCAACACATAATCCTTCATGAAACAGTCTGATTATAAAAATAAAATGTAAACAGTAAAAAAACAAAAAACTTTTACCTCATTTTACCTCGCATTATCTCATTGGATGTAAAATAAACATTTTAAATCGTTTTCATAAATCAACACATAATCCTTCATGAAACAGTCTGATTATAAAAATAAAATGTAAACATTAAAAAAAAAACAAAAAAACTTTTACCTCATTTTACCTCACATTCTCATCTGATGTAAAATAAACATTTTAAATCGCTTACATAAATCATTACATAATCCTTCATGAAACAGTCTGATTATAAAAATAAAATGTAAACGGTAAAAAAAACTTTTACCTCATTTTACCTCACATTATCTCATCTGATGTAAAATAAACATTTTAACTCGTTTTCATAAATCAACACATAATCCTTTAAGAAACAGTCTGATTATAAAAATAAAATGTAAACAGTAAAAAAACAAAAAACTTTTACCTCATTTTACCTCACATTATCTCATCTGATGTAAAATAAACATTTTAAATCGTTTTCATAAATCAACACATAATCCTTCATGAAACAGTCTGATTATAAAAATAAAATGTAAACAGTAAAAAAACAAAAAAACTTTTACCTCATTTTACCTCGCATTATCTCATTGGATGTAAAATAAACATTTTAAATCGTTTTCATAAATCAACACATAATCCTTCATGAAACAGTCTGATTATAAAAATAAAATGTAAACATTAAAAAAAAAACAAAAAAACTTTTACCTCATTTTACCTCACATTCTCATCTGATGTAAAATAAACATTTTAAATCGCTTACATAAATTTGATTATAATTAAAGTCTGATTATAAAAATAAAATGTAAACGGTAAAAAAAACTTTTACCTCATTTTACCTCACATTATCTCGTCTGGTGTGAAATTTACCAAGGAGAAGGATGATTAAAGACTGATATGATATTTTTAGAGGATGAAAACTGGGTTATTAGACACAGTTATTTGCCACATTGACGTGCACGATCACCTGCGTACAATGAAAGGTTTTCTTTCGTCTCCGTTTTCTTTTCACCTCACTTAATTTACACCTAATTCACATTTTCTGCAACTCATCTATAGATTCTGACCTTTTCACACACCGCTAAAAATATTTTATTAGCACACAAGTGAATCAAAATCATTTCCATACCTCACCATTTAGTAATCATTTCATGTTTCTAGCCTTCTGACCTTTTATGGAGTTTTGTGGACACTAAATGTAAATGCAAATGAGGTGTGTCGGGAACGCCCTTTGAACTTTACAGGTGATCGGCTTACACGAAAGTATGAAGAAAATCAGCATTTCTTAAACTTGTATGCCAAAAAAAAAAACAAAAAAATGCTGTAGGTTTACATGTAAATCGGGAAAATCGGGATTAAAGCATCCCATATTCATTTTGCTGTGTGTGTCATGCTCATGCTCATGCTCATGCATAGAGATTCAGCTGAGGTGGAGGTAAAGAGCAAACAAACAGCAGAGATGCAGAAAACAAGAACCAAAAAAACCGAACTAGAGATAGGAATAAAAATATACAGACTTTGATCCAAAGATACAAACAGCAACATGCAAACACAGGAACAACAAAAGCTCGATACCGAGGTGGTAAAAACTATACTTATACCGTATATCAGGGTTAGATGAGACACAGGTGATTGCATGTGACGTGCTGGGGCTGATGGGAAAATGTACTTCAGCACCCATTGCTCGCTACCATGTAAGTGTGATACAAATACTTCATAATAACCTTTTTTTTTTTTAAGCTCTAGTGCAGAATTAAAGAAAGAAACCTCCAATATGAAATGTGTCCAGGATCACTGACTATATACTGTAGCAACATGTAAAATAGTAAAAAATTGATTTCACACCAAAACATATTTCAATGAACTATATAATTTAATACAAAGATTATATATTGCTTATTGCAAATAGGAGTCTTAAAAGTGTATCAGTTTTAAATAAGATTAAAATCATTTGATCCATTCATTCATCTTCTACCGCTTATCCGAACTACCTCGGGTCACGGGGAGCCTGTGCCTATCTCAGGCGTCATTGGGCATCAAGGCAGGATACACCCTGGACGGAGTGCCAACCCATCGCAGGGCACACACACACACACACACCCACACACTCTCGACAATTTTCCAGAGATGCCAATCAACCTACCATGCATGTCTTTGGACCGGGGGAGGAAACCGGAGTACCCAGAAGAAACCCCTGAGACACGGGGATGAACATGCAAACTCCACACACACAAGGTGGAGGCAGGAATCGAACCCCGACCCTGGAGGTGTGCGGCGAACGTGCTAACCACTAAGCCACCGTGCCCCCCTTCATTTGATTCAGTCTTTAACATTTCAGATACATTTATGACATTATCCAGAGCGATGTACAAAACCTTTTAACAATAAATACATCAATACTGCTTCACTGGGGCGCAAAATATGGATGCAAACTCTGTTGGGAGGAAATTTAGCAAACATTTTTTTAAAACAAACAGAAAAAAATAAGTGCTAGTTTAAGTATTTCAGGAAGAGATTGGTCTTCACTCGTCGTTTGAAGACAGTCAGTGATTCAGCTAAGAGAAGTTCTTTTCACCACTTTGGTGCCAGAACAGAGAAGAATCTCCATGTATACATACTGTACCTCTTGTCCTGAGAAATGGTGGGACATGTCAAGCAGTGCTAGAGGGCTTGTATAAATTGGAAAATTCTTTCCACAGGACTCCTGTGTGGTGCAACAGAAACAGATGATCTTAAGATTGGAAGTTCAAATACAGACAACACCACAGCCGTCTGTGGGCAGGGGTCAAGATGGGATTATTAAATATAAAATTTGTGAAAATAAAAATAAAAAATAAAATAAAAATAATATCTGTGCTGAGGGGGCACGGTGGCTTAGTGGTTAGCACATTCGCCTCACACCTCCAGGGTCGGGGTTCGATTCCCGCCTCCACCTTGTGTGTGTGGAGTTTGCATGTTCTCCCCGTGCCTCGGGGGTTTCTTCTGGCTACTAGTGTGTGAGTGCGTGAGTGAATGAGAGTGTGTGTGCCCTGCGATGGGTTGGCACTCCGTCCAGGGTGTATCCTGCCTTGATGCCCAATGACGCCTGAGATCGGCACAGGCTCCCCGTGACCCGAGGTAGTTCGGATAAGCAGTAGAAGATGAATGAATGAATGAATGATATCTGTGCTCTCTGGACAGGAGGGATGGTGTTACTGTTCTTCAGCTGTCGAACAGAGTAGCGCTAGCCAATCAAACGTCATCGTCAGTGAGATCATGTATGTGGAAGCGGGCAGACTGAACTTTTCTCCAATTGTGATGTGGTTGGCTTGCTTCACGTGTCTTTGGGAAAGCATGAGATATCCTAAACCTTCCCACGTTGGTAAATGGTGTATGACAGGGGGAGCTAGCTGGTAGGTGGGAACAAATCAAAGAGAAATTAAGGAGGTTTTTTATTATTTCTTCCAAATTTCCAAATCCAATTTTAATTTTATCATATGTATCATATGTTTATGTGTGAAGTCCAAAGGTCCATGTCTTATATGAAGCAACGACACACGACATCACATGCTGAAATCATGTCATAACGTGAGAAATTAACATACAATCTTAAAATTATATATATATATATATATATATATATATATATATATATATATATATATATATATATATATATATATATATATATATGTATTACCCTACACATGATTGTGAGAAATTATTGTAAAAAAAAATTACATGAAAGCATGCGTAGTGTATGTACACATATTAACAGTAAATGTATTAAACTTTCTCTGTATCTCTTGACTGCAGCGCTTTCGGTGGCTCAGCAAAGTCGATGAACAGAGGAGATTGCTTATGAAACACAAGGTGTGACAGTACAGCAGTATGTTACAGAGCGCTGGAAGAACTCATCATGAAAGCAAGATGAGGGGGCTTTGTTCCAAATGTCACGATGCATATTTATGGCTGCGGCGGAGTGTTTCTTTTTGTATAAGCACCAAGCGTCCACTCCTCCATCTCAGACACTTCTGCTTGCATCACATGACCAAAAAAAACAAAAAACATTGAAACGCCAATACAGTTCCAGTGTGACCCAATCTTTTAAGCTGGCATGGCCTTTTAGATAAAAGATATCAAACAGTAACAAAAAACATATTTCCCACTACGAGAACCCGGAGAAAATAAAACATGTATTTTGTCTTTCTATTAGCATACTATTTGTTTCCCAGCCTGAGGCGATAGAATATTCCAGCTCAGCCAGCAATAGGGTTTTCTTCATTACACTACAGGTGATCTGAGGTCTGAAAATTAGAAGAAAAAAAATCAAACGTTTGCTTGCAATTTGAGAATTGGATCACCTAATGTGACAGACTCGCTGGTGGCCAATTTAATGACAATGCAACCAAAGACAGCCAAAGTTCTGGTAGTGTGGGGAATTATTTTATTCATTCATTTGTCAAAATGTGTGAGTGCTGCTGTCTCAAAGCCACCAATAACATGACACAAATTTTTCTATCATTAAAATATTAAAGATATCACTATATATCTACAGAGATGTATATATAGATATCAATATAGGGAAAGTTAAAGCTTTACTTCTGACTACTAGACACTGATACAGGACACTCCTTATGTAAATGTTGATTTGTTAATGTTGTCTTACAGGCAACTTCACCACAGCAACTGTGGTAGAACATGTGGCATGGGAAATCATAGCTCAGTGGTTGTGTTTATACTAAATAATGAACGATGATTGATTTCAAACTAGATGCAAACCAATCTATGGTAGCCAATCTATAGCCAAGCACTGAATATGATAGGAAGCAATGCAACAAGTTTCCAATATTTTCAAGTTTCACAAAATAGATAGTGAATTTTTGAAACACAAGAAGGAAATATGTACAGTAGAACTTTTCCAGATAAGCTGATAGCACAGGTTGTGAGGTTTAAGTATGTTGCACAAATGAACGAACAGTAATCTAGTTCTCTCATCTCTCTTTCTTCTCTCTCTCTCTCTCTCTCTCTCTCTCTCTCTCTCTCTCTCTCTCTCTCTCTTTCTCTAACAAGGGGTTTGACTAACTTCCACTGCTTGGGGGGTGTCTGCATGCCTTCAGGATTGGGGTCATAGAGACCACTTCCACTAAGGGGTGGAGAACATGTGGCCCTCAACCATGGCAGCCTGGGACTGTACAGACTCTCTCAGGCATCACTGTCATCCACACAAAGCACTTTTCTTTCATCTCCGAGAGGCTCGGTGGATTTCCTCCAAATTGCAATGAGCACTCGTGCCCTGGACTTGGCCTCTTTTCCCCCCTCATTCTCTCCCCCACGATCTTACCCGCAGTGTACAGTGGGTTCAGAGGTCACCTGTAACCATGGCAAAGTCTAGATATATTTCAATCGCAATCAAAATGGTGGAGCACCTAAAAAATCTATTAAGTCTCGTTAGCTTCAATTAGGTTTAGCCTAAGGAATGGTATATTGCAGTGACAGGGCTAACTAATAATTTATTATGAGACGCTGACCTTGGCATTCACTTCAGAGCAGTAGGCAGTGTAAATAACTCTGGCCAATAATCACAAGAGAGTATAGTGCACAGTGTCATGAACATGGCTCACCATTCCATAACGATGTGTGATCCTATTTCAAAAAAAAAGTCAAAAAATTACCTCAGAATCATATCTATCACAGGTCTAGAGGCCATAGCTTGAGACTCAAATCACATTATGGCTGAAGTCCATAACCTCCAATGTTCTGATATGTTTATATATAAAGATAGGCATAGCTGGATCTATGGGATTGAAGAGACGACTTAAGTCCGTTTTTGATCAAGGGAATGCTACACCATGATTTCCAAGCTATTACCTCCACCCAGTATCAGGATTATGGAGAAAAGGATGGTGGGGCAGGAGAGGGAGGGGGCGAGTACACTCCGCCAGCCAATCTGGTTTTCATTTGAAAACTCCCTTGAGGTTTTTCCATTATCCTTCCTCCATATCCAGGCTGACCCTGGAGAGAAAGCCCTCGGCCGCAAAGGTCAATGCAGTCTAGACTCTCTCCTTTCTCCCCTCTATCCTCTCACCACCGACTGCCTTCGGCAACTCAGGGATCCCTCCCCTCCCCGTCTCGTTTTCCTTCTCGCTCCCCTTGGCTCTTGCTGACCCACCCCTACTCTTTTCTAACCCTGCTCCAGCTCGCTCTGTAATCTTTTCATTTCGCCTCCCCTCCCTGTCAGGTCTTTGGGAGCTGCAAAAGGTGAAGCAGGTTGTGCCAGTGAATCAACTGTGCCACTGTCCATCTGAGCACCCCAGTGTCTTTTGAGGCAGGGTGAAAAACAGTCCCATCTGGCCTCGCTAGGATGCTATTACTGTTGAGTTACCACTTTTGCGTCAGTCAGGGATTGAGGCACCGCTCCAAGACATGCAACGTGGGCACTGTCTGTACTGCACTAAGGCTTTCTTTTGTCTCTAGCAAATCAGTTTTGCATTTTCACAAATGCTGTGGGTTTGTGAAAATAGCTCATTGGCTCATTGTAAAGTAGCTCATTGGCTTTATTCATTTTGCCATCAAAGAAAACACAGAGATTCAGAGCAGCAGTGCTCTAGAAGGACAGGTCAATAAGGTTAAAATGTCTTCTTATTTGGAACACGGATGAAGGGAAAACATTCTCATTTTCCTCTCCAGGCAACTGCCACAATGGTGAAGAGAAAAGCTTGTGAAACCCAAGTTGTGTCTCCTTGGCTCCATTGTGTTTTCATTCAGTATCACTTAACAAGTCCGGCTTCCTGGCACCTGTCCAACCAAGTCAAGAATAAGCTGCAGTATACCAAGGAGGTCAATATTGTGTGTGTGTGTGTGGGTGTGTGCGCGCATATTACATTATACTGTACTACCAATCCATTATTATTATTATCAGTCCCGCTAGAGAATCTTTAAAAACCACACAGTGATGAAGTGAATGATTTCTTTGATTAAAAAGGAATTAAAGCTGATTCTTTTCTTTTAAAACCCCTTCAGGATGCAAACCGAAGGAAGCTATGAAAAGAGAAAAACTGCTCATTGAATATTCATTAACCTGGACCTAGGTATGTTCATGGTTCTTAACCACACTTGTTTATGACTTAAGGACTTGTAGCACTGACCTTTTGTTTAACACTGTGCCAGATACCAAATTAACCTCTAGCCTCTGCTTGGCCTACCATGGCCTGCTAACAAGCAAACTGTCTGGAAGCACCAGAAGTGCTTTATGATTATGCCTCTCAGATTCCTACCTTGTCCTCCCTCAAGCCAACATCCAGTGCACTCTGCACCTTCCTTTATTATTACTGATTTTGCATGTTTTTTCATGCACACTAAGAACTTATCTGCAGCCAGAATTCGGTTCAACTGGTTGGCACTGGTTCTGACTGTCAACCTTATTCCAGTTTCATAGAACCAACTTTACATAAATATTTTACTATATACTGTAACTGCTCTTACCACCAGGCATGGGAAGAATCACTATGCCAATATGTATGTCACTAGGGCTTAAGGAACCAGGAATTTCACTGCAAACAGTTAATTTATTTACATTATTGATTCGCAAGTCATATGACAGAAATCCCTGGTAAGGATCTCCAGTGACAGGGTGAGAACCTTGTTTTTCGAGGGAAATTATTGCAGATGGCAAGATCTCGACCCCCAGAGAGACAAATGCATGAGGTGCACAGCATTCATAAAACTTCCATGTGAGGGCATATAGTACAAGCCCTGTGTACTATGGGCTTTTGTGTTCAGGTGTGTTTCCTGGACTGCAATTCAGTGTGAGGAGCCAAACCCTCTGGCACACGTGATCTGACCGGGTTGCAGAACTCTGGGAGTTCTGTCAATTTAAAGCAACAAATAAGAGACAAATCTGGGAGGGTTACCAAGGTCATGGCCACGAGCAGGACTCTGTGGCCTAGTTGCTAAAATTCTGTACACCATAGGAAGAACAGTGGTAGAGGAAGACAGAGCCAGTGCATCCTGTCCCAGTTGCTGCTCTAGGGAGACCAACAATTGTGTTGACTTGGCACTGGCAAGTCAACATCTGCACCTTGCCAATTCTTTCCCTTATCTGGGCCACAACTTCTAGATGCAGATGCCACATGTCTGCTGTATCATCAAACAGCGCTGGTAGCTTAGTTTCTCTCATGCTTCAAAATCAGCCCTACTGCGGCAGAGTACAGAGTAAAGCAGGGATATCACTGGGTATACAGAGGGGTAACAATTCAAACAATACTAACAAAATGTAGCCACATTGGGGTGATTAATACCAAAGAAGACCCTGAAAAAGAATGAGATGTTAGTGCCACTATGGTGCAAATTTGTAAATCCATTTAAAAACTACCAGCCATAAGAGAGTTCCGGTTGAAAAAACACTTCCCTTGTTAGAAAAAAAGATGGAGCTTTTGCTAGCTTCTGAAAGGTAACAGATTACCTCCGGTTCCCATCATAGTCATTAGGTGGTAATTATTTCTGTATGATGTACAGGACGAAGGAAAGGGGAAAAAGGGAAAAATTATGACTGATTTCAATGATATAAATCTGAGAAGTTTAGATTACTCAATGTAGTCTTGTTAATATTGAAACCATTATGTTTTGAAATGGAATTTATATTTCACTACTGGGGAGAAAGGCTGAGATAAGAAGATAATACCATGTTTTAGGCTTCATTTGTGTACATGTTATATGTGGTCAGTCAGATTTGAAAAAAAGAATCTTACTGTATGTGATTTATGTGACTTGTGATTTTATACTGAACTTAAACTGAACTATAAAACAGGATTCTAATGAGTAGAATGAATGATGTAGAGTGAGTGTGATCAATTCGCGTAATAGTAACATAAACCACGGTGGCTTAGTGGTTAGCACGTTTGCCTCACACCTCCAGAGTTGGGGGTTTGATTCCCGCCTCCGCCTTGTGTGTGTGGAGTTTGCATGTTCTCCCCGTGCCTCGGGGGTTTCCTCCGGGTACTCCGGTTTCCTCCCCTGGTCCAAAGACATGCATGGTAGGTTGATTGGCATCTCTGGAAAATTGTCCATAGTGTGTGATTGCATGAGTGAATGAGAGTGTGTGTGTGTGCCCTGCGATGGGTTGGCACTCCGTCCAGGGTGTATCCTGCCTTGATGCCTGATGACGCCTGAGATAGGCACAGGCTTCCCGTGACCCGAGGTAGTTTGGATAAGCGGTAGAAAATGAATGAATGAATACTGACGAGAATGGAAATGTCCAAACCATCTCAATCTATCCTCTCTGACCTTCTCCCCAGACAACCTGAGCTGTCCCTCTGATGTGCTCGTTCCTCATCCTGTCCATCCTCGTCACGCCTAAAGAGAACCCCAACATCCTCATCTCTGCTACCTCCATCTCTGCCTCCCTCATGTCCTTTCCTCACTGCTGCAGTCTCTAACCCATACAGCAGAGCTGCCCTCACTACTGTCTTTTACACCTTTTCTTTCATTCTTGCTGATGCTTCCTTTTCATATTCATTTATTCTTGCTTTTCATTTATACAATGCTATAAATGTCACCTATTAACCCTTTATTACCAACGGAAATTACGACTTATGCGATGTTTTCAATCAGTATACACAAATGGCTGTGAGTCTGATCTAAAATGAGTTAAGACTAACGCTGGTTTTCAGTGTAAGATGATTGTTTTTATCTCTGTTGATAACCTTACACTGAATTTTAGTGGATGATGACAACCTTCAAATGTGAGATCTCATGAAAAGGTGCTTGGGGCGTCTCAGAGAGCAGAGATGTTTTTGATATCAACATTTACTTTGCAGATATAAACATTTGTGTAAAAAAAAATCTTTACTGTGAATATATTGTCTCTAGTCTGCAAGGTAATACTTCTTAAAGCCCTGGGTGTCTACTTTCATACGAGACACTAAGCACCACTGTGGAGTGAGACATGACAGAAATTCAATGCCGAAAATTCATTCATTCGTTCATCTTCTACCACTTATCCGAACTACATCGGGTCACAGGGGGAGCCTGTGCCTATCTCAGGCGTCATCGGGCATCAAGGCAGGATACACCCTGGACGGAGTGCCAACCCATCGCAGGGCACACACACACTCATTCACTCACGCAATCACACACTACGGACAATTTTCCAGAGATGCCAATCAACCTACCATGCATGTCTTTGGACCGGGGGAGGAAACTGGAGTACCCGGAGGAAACCCCCGAGGCACGGGGAGAACATGCAAACTCCACAAACAAGGTGGAGGCGGGACTCAAACCCCGCCCCTGGAGGTGTGAGGCGAACATGCTAACCACTAAGCCACCGTGCCCCCCATGCCGAAAATTAAAAGCGCATAATCCTATGTCTTGCTCCTATTGGTGGATTTTAAACAAGACTCTTATCTTTATTAATACTTAGAACTTACTAACTCATTTTTGTCTGTGACAGCAAAATCAGGACAGAAATCGTCCAACATAAAGCCAGACTTACAAAAAGGATATTTTGCTGCTGATTTTTATGATTTATTGTTGCCAAATTAATTTAAACGTCCTTTTTCATTTGCATTTCATCCTCCAAAACCTACCTTTTTTTATCTAGTCTACACTATAAGTACAACAGATACAGTAAATAAGATCGATAAATCTCAAGATAAATAATAAATGATCCATTAACACAAAAATGACAGGATAAAGGAAATGCATGCTTTTTTGAATGATATAAATGAACGATTAACATTTGTCCGTACATTTTCTGTTCCTGTTCAAACAGAATAGACCTAACTTCAGGCAAACACAATATCTATCTATCTATCTATCTATCTATCTATCTATCTATCTATCTATCTATCTATCTATCTATCTTTAATGATGTAAACTATACCTAGGATTTAGTGCCTACTTAGGTTAAAGGTTTTGCACCCTTACTGAGATTTGTTTTAAGCCGTAACGTCTAGAAATATATCTTGTACACTGAGACATTGCGACGTGCCGATCAGACCGAAGGTCATGGATTGGGATTTTCCTTAATGAGGTCCAGGTGGAATGATGCCTAATCAGGTCACCTTTAAAAAAATGAATGAAAAAGAGTTTAGGTCACTGCAAGAAAAAGGCCTCAGTTTGTCAGTTTCTCTGCATCTCATCATGTCTTGAAAGTGACGCTGTTGGCACACTTCACACCGGCTATTCTGTGCCAACGTGCCAGTCACTCTGGGTTAAAGCCCGCTCCAGACTGGCAAGACAAATAATCTTCCGAGGTCTGGTCACCCTCAAGTGAGAGCTTGCTTCAGATGCTGTGTTCATCACATGTTCATAGACATCACACCTACAAGTCTGTGGTGAACTTGTTCTGGCATCGGGTCCACTTCACAGA
>NC_083465.1:26326958-26439458 GCF_030014155.1 Tachysurus vachellii
TATCGTTTCCGTAGCAACAACATGCTCGTCTTGCTGAAATGTGCACCGCGGCTCTGTACGCCGATTTCACCACGTTAAACGTAACTAGAAACGGAAAAAACGGTGTAACGTCATTCTTGAAAGGTTCATTAAGTAAAATGAAACTTGTTGGTAATTTTACAGCAAATTCCTGCCCCGAGGACCTTACATGAACTATACAAAGTCTTTAAAATGACTGACACAAAGGTGGTTGGTTTTCCAAGCAGGTTTTATCAGTGCCCTTATAAGCCAAGTCCATGCTGGTTGTTTATTTATTTATTATTATTTATTTTAATTCTAGATCTCCTCCTGCTTAGAAATAAAAGAAAAAAAAAAAGAAATAAAAAAAATTAATTAAATATAATATAAATAAAAAAAAGAATATTGCTAATAGACAATTAATTAATTAATTAATAGAAAATGTTCAAGTTGGCAGTTGATTTAGTTTTGTGTATAACATCAGGCACCTAAGATGTTATGTCTAATTAATAACTAATAATTCCTAATTAGTGAGTTTTTGTGTATATTATTTAATTCCTGTTTCCTGTTTTCCAGTGTTATATATCAGCACCCAGAAGAGGAAGATGTAAAAGTTTTTCTGTCTGAAATATACCAGTTATTTCAGCTGTATCTTTTTTTTTTATTTTGTATTTTATTTCTAGCTCTAACAGACTTGTTTTTGTTCAACTCTGTGACTCATTGTTTTGTAAATGAAAGTTTGTATTGCTATTAAATGCACGTGATGCAATAAAATCCTAGTTTTTCCTCACTGACCCGTTTGCGTGGTGGTGTTTTTTGCTCCTGATTGCGTATTTGATGCAGCGCATCGTTGTAGCTTTAGTCCCCTCAAACCCTGAGCTGTTTATTAGCGTGAGGCTGCGCTTTTTGAAGAGTCTCGTTGCCAAATATTGCAAAATACAATCTGCTCAGTCTTAGTTTCACACTAAGTGAAGAGATGGTTCACATGTTATGATGCTTTTAATAGTCTCGTATTGTGATTAGTGACTTTATCGCTCCACTGCATGTACTTTAGGTTAAGTGTGCGTGTGTTTATATTAATGTGTGGTGTAGTAATTTCCCACAGAGGTTTGGCCATTGGACAGTCAGCATTCATTCATTGGAAAGAGTTGGTGAGCTACGTACAGTATCATACACTCATTCAAGTATCTTATCGTATCTTATCGTACTCGCCACGATTCTGTCTGACGTCTGCATGATTGAATAACTTTAGGTTGTTGATCAACTTAGTTGTCGGAAGATGAGGCTGATGGTAAAGGAGCAAAAAAAAAATCATGCTCTAACACTGAGACAAATGATTCTGTCGATCGCTAACAAGACTGAGGCGAGACATCTCACAGAGGTGGGAGCCTACGGATTTGTCGTATCGCTAATCGTCCATCGCAAGAAAGAAAGTTTGTAAGTCGAACTTTAGTAACTCAAATCTGTACGTTTCCTTACATGCTGTTTATAGCTTTCTACACTTCACTTAACCCTGAATTATCGTCATTTTAACCCACGAGGTAGAGGAAGGTTTCACACTAATAATTTAGAAGTGATTTATCACAGATTGGTTCCCTTCTGGGGGGGCACGGTGGCTTAGTGGTTAGCACGTTCGCCTCACACCTCCAGGGTTGGGGGTTCGATTCCCACCTCTGCCTTGTGTGTGTGGAGTTTGCATGTTCTCCCCGTGCCTCGGGGGTTTCCTCCGGGTACTCCGGTTTCCTCTCCCGGTCCAAAGACAGGCATGGTAGGTTGATTGGCATCTCTGGAAAATTGTCCGTAGTGTGTGACTGCGTGAGTGAATGAGAGTGTGTGCCCTGCAATGGGTTGGCACTCCGTCCAGGGTGTATCCTGCCTTGATGCCCAATGACGACTGAGATAGGCACAGGCTCCCCGTGACCCGAGGTAGTTCGGATAAGCGGTAGAAAATGAATGAATGAATGATTCCCTTCTGGTTATGAAACCCCTCGTCGTTGTGGTGCCAAACGTGAACAGTGTGAACTGCCGTGGTGTCGGAACGATGTTTACGACTAGATGTTTAGGAGCAGATGTCCAATCAGATCGTCTCAGTAGGACTGAAGAGAAGTTACAGTTCAGGAAAAACTGCATTTTAGTCAGAAATAACTTAATTAAGAATATGGATCAATCAGGGTTGAGGGATGTACAGTGTGTAAAAATCCCAGGTAAAGTATTAGCAGTGTGAAAGGTCAAACAACATTAACCCAGGATTCTTCTTTTCTATTTCTTTCCTTTCTTTTCTGTTCTGTTCCTTTGCGTTTTTCTCCTTTATCTTCAATTCATTTCAATTCTGTTCTTTTCCCTTGTTTTGCGTTTCGTTCGTTTCTGTTCCATTTCTTTCCATCCTCTCCTGTACGTTTCCTGTATGTTCCATCCATACAAGCTTTTAACATATAGAGAAAATTTTTCATGTTTCAACTGCTATTTTATGTTCACTGTGTTCTTATTGATTTTATTTTTTATTTTTTATTTTATTTTTTATTGTTGTTCACTGTAAAGCACCTTGTGCTCCTTTTGGCTGTTGTAAGGTGCTCTATAAATAAAATTTGTTTGATGATTGATCCATTTTTTAATTTACGTTCTGTTCCATTCGAATACAAGTTTAAAATTAATCTTGAACTTTTTGTACTATAATTTTTGTTTTCTGTAAAGCTGCTTTATGACAATGTCCGGTGGTTAAAAATAAAAATAAAAGTGAATTGAATTGAATTCATATTCTGTTTCTTTCCTCTGCATTAAGTTCAGTTCCTTTGCATTAGTTTTTTTCACTAACAATCCATTCTTTCTTTAACAACCGACCCCCACCCCAACACACACACACACACACACACACACACACACCTTCATATTCTGTACCTTTCCTTTACATTCTGTTCCTGTCTTTTCTGTTCCTTTCCATCCGGTCCCTTCTTCTGTTTCGAATGCTTTACCTTTCCATTCTCTTCCTTATCCATTTCATTTCCTATCACTTTCCCATTTCCCCTGTTTCCTTTTCCTTTTCCTGAAATCTGCAACCTGATTGTGATTGAAAGAGAAAAGGACATTCTATGTTTTCCTCACAGTGACCTCAGCTCTGAACGCGGAGCTTTTTAAAGGTGACCTGATTAGCTGGCGTTCCACCTGGACCTCATTAGGGAAAAGTCCAGCCGACGACCTTTCGTGTGATTGGCAAGTCACAGCGTCTGGAGTCGCGATGCACGAGCTGAATCACTGCTCACAGGGTTTAAAACTAATCAAACACTTTATGTGAAGGAGCACAACCTCTGGGTGTGGAAATGTTTTTGTTTCCTCTGTATTAATATTACCACGCGATATGATCTTGTTGCCATTTCAGACGAGGGCATGTAGGTCAGCGGGAGTTTATCAGATGACCCACATCTTTAATAGACCGGTGCATGAGGAATGTCAGAAAAACCCTGATTAATTTCTGCAGCTCATATCATATCAAAGCGCTGTCGGATTCTCCATTCTGATTGGTCAGAAGGGGTTGATACCTTTTCTGTCACAGTATCTCTGGCCGTAGTTGTACTGTAGCGGTTATACAGTAAGGGAACTCGTTTGTGTTACTATGGTAACAACATGCACAGGGACTTTTAGGGTTAAATGCTCCATGGGGAAAAAAATAATTTGGTACGGTGAGGGTCACGGGGAGCCTGTGCCTATCTCAGGCGTCATCGGGCATCAAGGCAGGATACACCCTGGACGGAGTGCCAACCCATTGCAGGGCACACACACACACTCTCATTCACTCACGCAGTCACACACTACGGACAATTTTCCAGAGATGCCAATCAACCTACCATGCATGTCTTTGGACCGGGAGAGGAAACCGGAGTACCCGGAGGAAACCCCCGAGGCACAGGGAGAACATGCAAACTCCACACACACAAGGCGGAGGCGGGAATCGAACCCCCAACCCTGGAAGTGAACGTGCTAACCATTAAGCCACCCCTGGTACGGTGAGGGATTTTGTTTATTTAATGTTTTTTTTTTTTGGAAGGATAAATAGAAGGAGAATTTTAACTAAAGAAGATAAATTAGCATAACTTCTGTAGAAAGGACATTATTTACATTGACATTATTTCCTGTCCAGTGTCACCCAAATGAGGATGAGGATCACTTCTGAGTCTGGTTCCTCTCAAGGTTTCATCCTCATATCATCTCAGAGAGTTTTTGCCTTGGATTTGATCATTAGTGATAAATGTTAGTGATAAATAGTAATTTAACTTTAAACATTAAAATATACTCTTTTTTCTCTGGTTCTGTAAAGCCGCTTTGAGACAATGTGAATTGTTAAAAGCGCTATACAAATAAATTGAACTGAATTAAATTCTATAGCACCGAAACTGCTTTGACGTCTCAGTTTTGTCCGCGGAATGTTTTGACATCTTGCGCTTGGCAATTTAGCAAACAAGCCCGAGCTCCATGTCAGTTCATTAGGCTAAGATAAGAAAACCCAATAAACATATGACTCATTAGGCTCTTAATGAGCTGTTATTTTAAACGCTTGGAGTTTTCTCAGCATGGACAGGCTTCAGCAGGACCCGTGTTTTCTTCCGTCTGCTGCATGTGCACGCTCTCTGCCCCTGAAAGGGAGACAAAAGGCTGCCAAGGTCAGGCCTGAGCGCAGGATGAAGGACGCTGTATTGATTCAGCTCTGTCTGTAACAGGAGAGAGAAAAAGAGAGGGGGAGTAAGAGAGACAGAGAGACACACAGAGAGAGAGAGAGAGAGAGAGAGAGAGAAAGAAAGAGAGAGTAGGATCATTACTGCAACTGTGGCGCAAATGTTGATCCTACTGTAATCAAAGACCTCAAGCTTCCCCTGCGACCTTCCCGCAAACAACCTCGTCGCTTTGCTTGAAGCCTAATTAGCACTATTTGCAGTAATGGCCTTACGGCTAAATGGACACTGTCTTATTAGGGCGACTCTAATGACCCTGCGGCGTCCGTCTCAGATGCAATCTGTTGTCCTGCTTCATTCGTTCTGTGCTTCTTTTTCATTTACATGCAGCATTAATTAGCCTGCATGCCTAAGGTGAACGGATAAAACACGGTCTCTCCGTGTGGCCGAGATGATTCCTTGTTTTTTTTTCCTTTTCTTTTCTTTTCTTTTCTTTTCTTTTCTTTTCTTTTCTTTTCTTTTCTTTTCAGGTGTTTGTACAGTAGAGATCTTTTGCATTAACGCAGCACACAGCAGGATTGTTGGAGATGCAGAGTGCATGGACACCTCGTGGGAAGTTTAAGGTCTGCAGCTCCACCCACAGATCAGCTCGTGGTACTGCAGGGTCTTTTGTGGCCAGAGGTCGACCTGATCTGCCCCAATGCAGCGCAATGCGGCGCAGATTGAACCTCATCTCATCGCCTGGAATCCGGAGTTATTGATCCTAACATGGATGGGTATGATTGACAGGTGAAGGTCAACATGAAGGTGTAGATGACGTGGCAAGTTTTATTTTTAATCTGTAGAGAAGGAGAAATTTTCTGCTTGAAGAAACATACTATTTACAGACACCTTCTTCTTCTTCTTCTTCTTCTTCCTCTTCTTCTTCTTCTTTTTGTAGTAGTACAAAAATCATAGTGTAAAAAATGCACTCTATTAATTAAAAGATTAAAGATAAATAAGCTGATTGTGATGAATTGTGAATGTAGATGAAACTAATAAAAATGCAGAATTACATGTAAAATTTTTCAGCTTGTCGGAAATAGAAGCATGTGGAAGGGTCAAAAGATGAGACGTTTATTAGGGGGCTGTGCTTTAGGGCTGGGTGATGAAAAATATCAATAATATCGTGATTCATTGTTTCACGATACACAATATGATATGAGATGGATCATGATTTTATACCTTTATTTTATATATATATATATACACCTTTATGTACTTACACATTTTTACACAGAATTTTACTTGCTTTCATTTATTTTTAAACACATTAAATAAAAACAGCACCAAACCAATTATTTCAATTATTTCCAGCACTACTATTTTCTTGCACATTTTAGAAAGCCTATAAATAATGATGTATATTGTTCAATTCAAGTTTATTTGTATAGCACTTTTTACAATTGACATTGTCTCAAAGCAGCTTTACAGAACATAAACATAAAACAAAAGGTTATACAAAATTCAAGATGAATATTAGATATATTTAAATGTGTTTAAGGGGTTGTTTAGTTTTTTTGTTTAGTTGTTTATACACATTTTTTCTTAAATTTTCAATTTTGTCTTGGCAAATTAATACCCACTAGCAAATTCTAGTCCCCTTCTACCCCACTTCTCAACCAGGATCTCCACATCTGTTCATACAGCCTCACTGGGCAGCCTAACACACTCAGAGCAAAGAGCTATCTGCCCTCATCCACATACCCGAGCTTACAGACATCTCTGATGTCTTGTGATATGATTTAAAAAAAAAAATGTATTTAATTATCATTTTATTTCACACCCTTAGTGTGCTCTCTCACTCACTTATTTTCTACCGCTTATCCGAACTACCTCGGGTCACGGGGAGCCTGTGCCTATCTCAGGCATCATCGGGCATCAAGGCAGGATACACCCTGGACGGAGTGCCAACCCATCGCAGGGCACACACACACTCTCATTCACTCGCACAATCACACACTACGGACAATTTTCCAGAGATGCCAATCAACCTACCATGCATGTCTTTGGACCGGGGGAGGAAACCGGAGTACCCGGAGGAAACCCCAGAGGCACGGGGAGAACATGCAAACTCCACACACACAAGGCGGAGGCGGGAATCAAACCCCCAACCCTGGAGGTGTGAGGCGAACGTGCTAACCACTAAGCCACCGTGCCTCCTTCCCTTAGTGTGCTGTTATGTCCAAATAATATTGTAACAATTCCTTTTATTCCTCTTATGCCACAACAACTTGCCAAAGATTACAATTTTTAATTTACTAAAGAATAAATCATCAAAAACTAATACTGATATTTGATGAAATAAAAACAATTCTTGATTTGTTCTAGATGCTCTATATGTAGTGTCAGAATTTAATTTATATTTCACAATTATTCCTTTATTTATATTTATATAGCAGACACTTTTAATGAGGAAATATAAGCATAGTGAAACAGCTGAAGTGGACTAGGAGCATGTTAGGGGTTAGTTAAGAGGTTGGTCTTTACCGTGACAGATTGAAAGGCCATTCTACCAATTAGGGACTGTCAGTTAGAAGGGTGCTTTTCTCTTTCTTTCCATATTATATCATTTAAATTATTTCATGTTTACATAAAACTACACATCTGGTTCCTCTCAAGGTTTCTTCCTTTACCGTCTAAGGGAGTTTTTCCTCACCGCTGCTGCCTGAGTCACCTCAGACTTGCTCACTGGGGATAAATACATACACATTGTGAACTAAATCTATCTAATATTAATCTTTATGTTATTCTTTATATTAATCTTTTGTTCTATGTTTATGTTCTGTAAAGCTGCTTTGAGACAATGTGAGTTGTAAAAAGCGCTATACAAATAAACCTGAATCGAATTGAATTGAATTGAACATCACTGGGTGGGAGGAACTACGTCATTTTTTTTACAACAGCCAATCCGAGATGTCTGTAAGCTCGGGTATGTGGATGAGGGCAGATAGCTCTTTGCTCCGAGTGTGTTAGGCTGAGCAGTGAGGTTGTATGAACAGATGTGGAGATCCTGGTTGAGAAGTGGGGTAGAATAGGACTAGAATTTGCTAATAGGTGTTAATTTGCCAAGACAAAATTAAAAATGAAAGAAAAATATTTAACGAGGTTAGAGACAAACTCTATGAACTAAACAACCTCATATGGTTCTGTTCAATCTGTTGCATATATAAAGAACTTTTAAAGAACAAATAGATTTAAATCAATCTTTCTTCCTTATTCGTGTGAAAACCGTCTTCTTCTTTGACCAGTAAAAAAAATAAAAATGCTCTTTTTGAAATTGAGCTAACGAAAGTTCCAGGCCTCGATTAAATCCTAGCTCAAAAGGAATGAAATGCTTCTCTTAGACTTCGGCTCTATTTACATAGCGAAGTCATAAAAAGGGTTGTGTGTGTGTGTGTGTGTGTGTGTGAGAGTATGTGTGTGTGTCCATACAGGGTAAAGCCTCGGATCTGCGCTCCTTCTTGTGAACTTGAACTGAGGTGACCTGGTGATGATGAATGAAAAAGATCACCTTTCCCTCGCTGACTCTTTCTCTGTACCAGGGCTGCGCCTTGGCGCTTTCGGCGCTCTTTCCCTTTCCATTAGCTGTATAAACAGATGAGGACATGGCAGTAAGTCACGTCCTGCAGTGTTGTGCTGCATTTCTCTCTGTTTTCTTCCTTCAGCTGAACGAGAAAAGCTGTGCGCTCAGACCGGAGATTGTACCACCGCTGGGCTCTTAATTTAGACCGCACTGCTGTCCCCCATGGCCTGGAATGTCCCCTCTGACCTTCCTATCTGAAAGGAGCTATTCCGGACGCAGAACGAGGAGCTTCGCATGATTTATCGGAAGTACAAATGGGCTGGCGAAACAGCTTGGCTCGAAGGAATGCCATTAGTTTTGAGGATAAAGAAGCCACAGGGGGATATTTTACCTCGATGGAAACCCTTTACCTGACTACATCAACCTCTCGTGGTGGTTGTAAATTACACCTCTTTGGTGGTGAGGGATTTATTTTAGCTTGTGGGGTTGTGTTTAGCAGAGAGATTTGTGCGTTTTGTAGAGTAATTAAATATAATCATTTATGGACAGAGTCGAGTACAAGTCCTTAAAGGGGCTTTGTTATAAAGTGTGGAAATGTTTTACTGTTGCCAGTCTTATCCGAAGCTTTGTTTACATTTAGATTGGGTTGTCTAGTTGAAGGGGCAATTAAAAAATATATATAATAACCAGAAAGGATATCTTTTCCCTCTGTTGTGAGAAATGTGCTCAAAACATTTTTTGAAATAATTGAGCTTTCTAATATAGCTTCCGGGGGCACGGTGGCTTAGTGGTTAGCACGTTCGCCTCACACCTACAGGGTTAGGGGTTCGATTCCCGCCTCCGCCTTGTGTGTGTGGAGTTTGCATGTTCTCCCCGTGCCTCGGGGGTTTCCTCCGGGTACTCCGGTTTCCTCCCCCGGTCCAAAGACATGCATGGTAGGTTGACTGGCATCTCTGGAAAATTGTCCGTAGTGTGTGATTGCGTGAGTGAATTAGTGTGTGTGTGCCCTGCGATGGGTTGGCACTCCGTCCAGGGTGTATCCTGCCTTGATGCCCGATGACACCTGAGATAGGCACAGGCTCCCCGTGACCCGAGGTAGTTCGGATAAGCAGTAGAAAATGAATGAATGAATATAGCTTCCAATTATTTTGTTGGATTGTGGCCAAATCCCGCCCCCAAGTAATCCTCTACTATCACACAACATCTGGGAGGGTTACAGCTAAAGTGCTTTCTCATCTTCTTCTTCAGGTAAAGCCAGCATAGATAGTCCATAAACTGCTGCTCTTGCTAGATCACAGCACAATTTAACAGACTCGGAGGAAAGCGCTATCTGCCCCCTTCCACACACACGATTTTACAAACTCCTTCGATTGGCTGTTGAACGATTGCTCTGTGATTGACAGCAAATAAAAAGTGACTTGGTAGCTCAGTGGTTAAGGTGTTGGTCAACTGTTTAGTAGGTTGTGAGCTTGAATCTCAGGTTTACCAATCTACCATTGCTGGTATCCTATGTAAAGCCCTTATCCCTCAATTGTTCAGTTGTATGAAATGAGATGAATGTAAGTAAGGGCGTCTGCTAAATTCCAAAAAATATAAATGTTTCATTATACGCAGCTTCAAACATGCTCATAATTGCAGTGTTGTAATGTAACGGAGTACAAATACTTCGTTACTGTACTTAAGTAGAAATGTCACGTATCTGTACTTTACTTCGCTATTTAAATTTATGTCAACTTTCACTTTTACTCCACTAGTTAAAATTTCCTAGATAAAATGTCTACTTTTACTCCGTTATATTTCCACTAAGCATCTTCGTTACTCGTTACTACAAAATAAAATCAGAAGAAATGTGTGCGACTGCCATAAGGGAGGTTTGGCGAATCACTGCTCCTAGATTGCATTACGCAGCTCCGCACGCTCTACGGAGAAGCACAGGGACGCGCAGCGTGTACGAGCAGTCAGAGCTGGAGGCGTTTATCTATAACGGCAATCGGCTGAAAGCCGCAAAGACGGCAACCAAAAGCAGTGAAATTTCACTATTCTTATTACCAGAGTTGTAGCACAAACAAAATATTAATGCAAACACTCCAGTCTTTGTCTTGTGAATATTTTTTTATTAATGACTGCATTCATTGGACACACTGTTTGTAGAGAATGCACACATACACGAACTGATCTGATTCAAGACTGTCATCATTACATCATGCATAAAATTTTGGTGTCCACTTTTGCCATTAAATAATACCATAACTTTTGGCTTACTATGTAGTCATATAATATATAATATAAAACTCTTCTTGTTTTAAATTCTCACTGAGGACTAAAACCGCCTAAAGATAAAACCCTAGAACCGCCCCTGCTCTTATGCCTACCGAAAATCACTGAAATTTTACTTTTTACTTTTACTTCAAATACTTAAGTACATTAAATATCAGAAAATGACTTTTGATACTTAAGTACAGTAAATATCAGATACTTTAAGACTTTTACTTGAGTAATATTCTAAAAGGTAACTTTCACTTCTACCAAAGTCTTTTTCTAGTACGATACTTTTACTCAAGTATTGCTTTCTAGTACTTTATACAACACTGCATAATTGGGTAACGTGACTGAGTCATCCAGACCCAAACTTTTAACTCCTGTCAATACGCCGAATGTTTTAGAGTAAATAAGTGTCTGAATGATGATTTGTAACATGTATGTTATGTATGTGTATGTTATGTATGTGTTATGAATGTAACATCACATCTAGCATCCCATCTAAGGTATTTTCCAACCTTAAGCCAAGTGATCTAATGATTCACTCTGATATTAACCAGGGGGTATTTGCACATCTGGCAACCTTGAACAGTGAAACATTGCAAATCAACAGTGAGTTTTATTGTGTATCTGATACACACGCACACATTTTCTCTGACATCTGATATTTCCATTTGTATTCCATGTGATGTGTTTGTTTGAACGGATACTGTGCTGTGCAATAATTTACGCAGCATCAGTGGTGGAAAAAAGAGTAAAAGATATGCAGTTACTCTATAGATGTTTGTGAACATCACCGGAGCTCAGTTTTAGTAGATAAATCTGTAAAACTGACTCATCCCTCTCTCTCTCACTCTCTCACTTTCTGTCTCTCTCTCTCTCTCTCTGTGATTGAGCCTTGCGTGAAAACCAGACTAACCCTGCACTCAAGCAATTAGCCCCCTTCACCGCATCACTCTGACTGCCAATTTGTCCGCCATAGAACATGACGCACAGCGCCGCTGGCACGCGCCCAAAATGCTAATGGAATTGCCAGAGCATTTTGTTTCCCTTCGAGTAACCGCGGACGGTGTGCGCCGGCAAAAACCCTGTTAGGCCCCGGTAATTGAGTGTATTTTGTTGCTAGTGCAGCGATGAATAACTGGCACCTCTGGCATCCTCACAGCAGAGAAAAAAATAAAAAACGGCAGTGAGAGGATCAGCACGCGAGTGAAGGATGAAACTGTATCCTAAATGCACAGTACAACTAAATATCACAGGGTTTAAGACATCTGCTCCCAGCTTTAAATTGTAGATAGAGTTGTATTGAGCGCTGATTATACCAAAGCACCACAGTATTCTTGATTCTGATTGGTTGTTTGGTTTGGAGTAGATTCATTTTCTGTAACAGCAGCTATGACAATGGTTGGAAATGTAGTAACAGCCTGCACAGGGACATATCTGGTGGAAGCATTATAGAGTCTCTAGACTCTGAGGTAGTGGCAATGTTTTCAGGAGATGCTCTGCGTTAGCAAATTTGCCCAATAAAGCGTTCCTCAAAGTGTTTTATTCCTTTCAGATGTAACATCTAGCACAAACTTGTGTGCAGTGGTGGCTTGAGCGGTTAAGACACTGGGTTGTTGATCAAAGGATCAGGTTCAAGCACCAGTTCAAACCCCTTAACCCTCTCTGTTCCAGAGGTGCTGTATGATGTCTGACCCCAAGTTCAAATATTCAGATATGCGAAGAATGACTTTATCTGTGCTGTTATGTACAGTACCTCACAGAAGTTAGTACACCCCTCACATCTTGTAAATATTTAGCACCAGAGCATCACAGGTTGCCACTGGAGTCCTATGACGACATCAAGGAGCTGGTGGGTGTTAGAGACCTTGCGCTCCTCGACCTTCCGTTTGAGGATGTCCCATGGATGCTCAATAGGGTTTAGGTCTGGAGACATGCTTGGCCAGTACGTCACCTTTACCCTCAGCTTCTGTAGCAAGGCAGTGGTCATCTCTGAGGTGTGTTTGGTGTCGTTATCATGTTGGAATGCTTCCCTGCGGCCCAGTCTCAGAAGAAAGGGGATCATGCTCTGCTTCAGTCACAGTAAATGTTGGCATATATGGTCCCCCCCCCCCCCCCCGAGCTATGACGCTGACCACGTGCACTCAACTTCTTTGGTGGACCATGGAACCTGTCCTTTTAAACTGCTGTATGGTCTTGGCCACCGTGCTGCAGCTCAGTTTCAAGGTCTTGGCAATCTTCTTATAGCTTATGCCATCTTTATGTGGAGCAACAATTCTTTTTTTCATATCCTCAGAGAGTTCTTTGCCATGAGGTGCCATGTTGAACTTTCAGTGACCAGTATTAGAGAGTTAGAGTGATAACACCAAATTTAACACACCTGCTCCACATTCACACATGAGACCTTGTTACACTAACAAGTCACATGACACCGGGGAGGGAAAATGGCTAATTGGGCCTGATTTGGACATTTTCATTTAGGGGTGTATTCACTTTTGTGGCCAGCGGTTTAGACATTAATGGCTGTGTGTTGAGTTATTTTGAGGGGACAGCAAATGTACACTGTTATACAAGCTGTACACTCACTACTTTACATTCTAGCACAGTGTTATTTCTTCAGTGTTGTCACATGAAAAGATATAATAAAATATTTACAAAAATGTGAGGGGTGTACTCACTTCGGTGAGATACTGTACATGTGGTATATCAGAAAAATATTATAAAATGGTATATCAGACCTCTAGAGGGTGCTGTTCTGTAAATTTTTTCACAGAAATAAGTATCTCCTTTGTGGTCATTTCCTATCTAACTGATATAAGCAAATAGATTCTTATGTTTTTTTTTCTTTTGTAGTGTTTGTTTGAGAACCTAGTGCATTTTCTCTCTTTATTTGGTTGGTTAAAACATACGTATAGACCCATTGGATAAATGACCCAAATTGTATAGCAACGCATAATGGGAACTGTGAAACGTAGCATGTTATGTATCATGTTTGTTTAGCTAATGACACAAAACATCAGTTTCAGGTGTCTGATGTGTTTGGTGATGTGAAACGATGACCTATAATACCTGGATCTCAAATAATTTGGTGTAACTGTAACTTATGAATACTGATGTTTGTAATTTCAGTATTAAGTCCTCACTTTACACGTTTAAGTCAATATAGTACTCAGGCTTTTAGCTTTGCAGTGTAATATTGGTCAAGGGTAAAACCCAGACAGTAGAGATATGACTTTGGGCTGTGTATGGCACATCAGGACACACACACACACACACACACACACACACACACACACACACACACACACACACACACACACACACACCTAGTGTAATCAGTGTGATTAGGCCCGACTCCCTCGCTCTTTCTCTCTCACATGGACCCTCTTTGCCTTTCAGCCTGAGCTGCGATTCTAATAAAGTAGAGTACAGACACAGAGAGGCTGTTAAACTGAAAGTGACATGGTAGGCTGAGCAGTTACACCACACGGGCCATTCAGTGTCACTCTGAGAATTTTATCGAGCAGCTCTGCTCTTATACAGATGAACACGGCTGGTGTGATATGATTACAAAACACACTCCCACCACAGTCGCTTTAGGTAGACGGATGATTACGAACATTAATCCTGTCATGGCTGCCTTGAGACGGCTTTAATTACTGCGTGTTGTGTATAAATATTTTGATCATGTTCGGAAAAAGTCATGACAAGTGCCTTACTTCATAATTCAGCAGATGCAGTGTTAGAAAAATCTTATCACTGTAAAGCAAACGATTTATATATTATCCGTCATTATTGTCTCCAGACTTTTTAATTTTTGCATCATTTTCTAAAGGGTGCAAATACAGTATATGCTCATGATCTCATTATACACTGTAGAAAAGAGTTCTTCACTTGGGGAATGAAATGTTCCAAGGTTAAATGAATTTCCAGACAAATCTTTAACAATTGCGTTGCTCAAGTGACAAGTCAAGCTGCATTTTAACGTTCATGTCACGATCATTATTCAAGCGGTGAGTATCAATCGCACAGACAGAACTACACTGTGATGTATCCAGCAAGTTTTCAGTTTCTGTTGCTTCAGCTTACTTTTCAGCAGTGATCAGAAGACAATAAAAGGTGACCAGTGTTGTGCTAGTTACTAAGAAATAGTAACTAGTTACAGTTAATACAGTTAATTGAGTACAACTCAATTTCTTTGTTGATAACTTACACCAAAGACTGATACTGTTAAAAGTACCTTTTTAGTTACTTTTTTAAAGGACGTTCTTTAATGTTCCCATTAATGCCCTTTTATGCGTTATGGTCTATCCAAACACATTTACATTTACAGCATTTAGCAGACACTCTTATCCACAGTGACTTACATTTTTCTTATTCCAGTTTTTACACCTGAGCAATTGAGGGTTATGGGCCTTGCTCAGGGGCCCTACAGTGGCAACTTGGTGGACCTGGGATTCAAACCAGTGACCTTCCGATCAGTAGTCGAACACCTTAACCACTGAGCTCCCACATCCCACGTCCCACATCACAAACACAAAACTGACATAAACACAAAGTAATTTTTAAACACTATTTTATTTAAGTCAGACCAGAACAAACTGAATATATCACAAGGATTTCTGAAAGGAATAACAAAACAAGCTGAATAATATATTCAGAATCAAAAACTAAAGTGGCTTCTGCATCATAAAAGCTGTTGTGTTGAGCCCTTAAAAATGTTCCTTTCACAGCTTGTGTGTACAACATAACACAAAACATGTTGAAATAAATAAATGAAAGCAATCTGAATGATTCAGAATCAATTTGGAGAAACTCAGCGCCAAAAGACTGCTATTATTGTTATTATTACTATATATGCTAAAGTGAAATAATGAGCATATTTCCACTTTGAGAAACTCGTCTTGCTCTCGCTTTGACTCGCCATTACTGCCGCACATACTGGAATAAACGGAAACACACCCACAGTGCATCTTGTTTGTGTTTACAGTGGTTGGCATCCACCAATCCTACAAAGCGTCGCTGCTGTAAACAGGTTAGGCCAGGGGTCGGCAACCTTAAACACTCAAAAGCCCTATTCGGACGGGATTAGTTTTACGTGGGGACGTGGAGTAATGCAATTTTACCTCAGGACGTCTGTAATATTAATTGGCCAATTCGCACGGGACAAGACATCTCAGTAAAACTAGCAGAAGTGGGAGGGGTAACTCGCATTACGCACCACAGTAACCTCCTTGTTGTCATGTGCGTATGACGTTGCTTCCTGTTTTCATGTGAGCAAACAGACAACATGGCGCCTCCATGCTTGCAAAATGCGCCAAAAACTACTTTTAAACAGGAAATGACGGAATTTTACTGTACATATTTACAGCGGGTCTATTCGGACGGGATTAGTATTACCTGAGGTAAATTTTCCGGACCTTTTTACAGAAGGTAAAAGTCGCCGTAATCTTTACTAACATTGTCCGTAATGATTACCGAGATGGCACATTCGGACGGGACTAAAATCACAGAGAAGCTCTGGTAATTATTACTTTTACCCCCACGTCCCCACGTAAAACTAATCCCGTCCGAATAGGGCTAAAGAACCATTTGGTACCGTTTCCCGCAGAAAAAAAAAACACAGGGAGACACAAAACCCATTTGACATCTAAAATGAAGATAACACTGCATATATCGTTTTTTTACCTTTATGGAAATTATAGAAAAAACTGTAGTGTGTTGCATTTATGAAATCAATGAACTGCTACCGAGTAACGAAATTTTATTTCTGCAAGCAAACAAAAATATTTTGAACAGTTTGAACTAACCTTAACAAAAAAGACACTGGGTTGAAGGTTACGTTAAAATAAAATGTTCAATGTCTAATTGAGTCCTCTTCGTATTCATGACCAGGGCTCTCAAGTTTTGAAGACAGGCAACCTTGACATTTCAGCCCCAACCAGAAAAAAAAAAAAAAAAAAAAAAAAAACCCAATTTTTTTCATTGGTTGTTGCGTTAGATCTTTCCCAGTGCTATTTTCTGATTGGCTATTGTGTAACCTCTATTTTTGAATGGCTGATAAGTGTCAGGCTTGACTAAGAACTCCAGGGGAGACGCGCTTGGTTCCTGCCCGGTTCCATAGAGACAGCGGTGCAGACAGATACATTTTGGGCGCTGCGGCATATTAAGTATATGATAAATAGTCAAAAAGTTTTTCTGCGTGAGAAATACGATGTGTGGCGGGAGAGCGTGAGAAAAGACCGGAATGTGTGACTGTCACTCTCAATGCGTGACACTTGACAGCCCTGTATGACATCAAAATTTTAACTTGCCGGCTGCAGCAAACCAAAAATGCGTCTGCTTCTTTGTGTCGGATTTCGCAAGTCGGCAGTTATGACGCATATTTTGAGCGACAAAAAAATTAAACACGGTTTATTTTAATGTTACAAGAGCATCATAATCTTAGAATTTAGAATTACTTTTTTTTAAAAAAAACTAACAAAATAAAATAAATGTGAATACATTTTTTTTTTTCAAATCTACAGGGAGCCGCAGCAGAGGGATGAAAGAGCCACTTGCGGCTCCGGAGCCTTGGTTTGCCGACCCCTGGGTTATAGGCTGTAGGCTACACTTCAGCCAAAATGAATTAATTTAAAAAAGTTACGGACAAACGCACCGTATGGTAACGGTAACGGAGTTACTTTATTTAAAAAGTAATGCCTTAGAGTATTAGTTACTGTCAAAAGTACCTGCGTTACAGTAACGTGTTATTGCCCAACACTGGAGGTGACACAAATACAGATTTCCAGACCTGCAGTGAAACACAAGTGAGTGCCCAATAACAGAATGCGTCAAAACCGAAATATCAGAAATCTAAGTGCAGTAAATGCATAAAATCAAGCTGAAAATCTTCAGCATAATCGTTGTTAGTGCTGATGGACTGTGATATGCACACTCTAAAACTCTTTTAAATCTAAAAAAACAAAAACCTTGCAGTGAGAAGCACTTCTGCGGGCAGAAAGACCTTGCTGATGAACGGAGAGGAGAGAATTAAAGGAAAATGTCCACACTGGTTTAAATGTTTACACTAACTGGCTAAATAAAAAGAGAGATTCTAGAGATTAGCTGGATTATATCTGACTTCAGATATATTGAGTGTTTGTGAAATCAAACACAGAGATGCTGGAGATTAAGTTCCAATATGCTAAATCTTAGAGCTTAATGAGAAATTAATATATACAGTCCACTCATATAATATTACAACACTCATAAAGACACAAAGTCTCCACACCACAAGAACCACAAGACACCAGAACAGCTTCTTTCTAAGAGCTACTGTATATAGAGCAATATGTTGCACTTGACATTAAACACGTTCTTTCCATATTTTTTTATCCTTATTCTCCGTCATGCTTTTCTGTGTACATAGATACACTGGGTACATTTTTCATATTCTGTGTACGGCTCTGT
This sequence comes from Tachysurus vachellii, assembly GCF_030014155.1. Taxonomy (NCBI): domain Eukaryota; kingdom Metazoa; phylum Chordata; class Actinopteri; order Siluriformes; family Bagridae; genus Tachysurus; species Tachysurus vachellii. Next base: position 26,344,896 of record NC_083465.1, read on the forward strand.
GTTGTTTGGCTACCTGTTAAGTTTAGAATTGCTTACAAACTGATGCTACTTATGTACACGGCTCTATTGCCCCTTTTCCACCAAAAAGAACCTGGTGCTGGTTCAGAGCTAGTGTTGGTGCTGGTTCAAAGTTTGTTCCACTGGCGAACCTTCTAAGAACCGGTTTGTCTTTCCACCAGCTAGAGAGCATCACAGAGCCGAGTCTGACGTCACTGTATACGTGTCACTTGTCCCAGCAACTTTAGCGCAGCAGCTGCAAACACAAACACAAACACAACAACAATGGCGGATGTTACTTTACTGTTAATGCTCATGGCTTTGTGAACCTACATTAACACCCAAACGCGGCGAATCCAACGTGTACGTGCAGCTCCATGTAATCTGTATAAACGGAGGTTGTAATCGAGAAAGTACATAACGTTATTTTATCATTAACACAGAAAAAAGTTAGCCTTAGCATGTAGCTACCTACTATCATGTGTGCTGATAATGTATCATATCGCGGTAAAGTAAAAGTGTATTAAACATTAGTATACTTAAGGTATATTATCAAATGCGCTAACAGTAGCCCCGCCCACAGCACCGCCCACAGCCCCTGACGCAAGTGGTTCTTAAGTTTAGACCAGCAACGTTTTGGTGCTACTTAAGAACCACTTTTCCTGGTTCAGAGCCGGTGCTTTGGCTGTCGAAAAAGAAAGAACTGGTTCTAAATTAGGCTCCGAACCAGCACTCAAACTGCCTCGGTGGAAAAGGGGCATATATAGTTCAGCTCCCATGTATCTAACCAGTCTTATAACACGAGATCACAAATCTCTGGTCTTCTGGAAGTTCAGAGAATATCAAAATATACTAAAGGCGGTAGGTTGTTTACGTATTTAGCTCCTAAATTTGGAACAGTCTTCCTGACAGTGTTCGGGGATCAGACACATTTCCCAGTTTAAATGTAAATTAAAGACATATCTCTTTAGCCAGGCATACACATACTACATCTTACAACCATGTACAGTAGATACACATCGTTATCTAGCACAGCCGCTATGTTAATTCCTCTCAACTATCTTTTCATTTTCTACCCATCCTGAGGCATCAAGAGATTGTACCAGCTCCAGCTGGATTTCACTTCATGAAGATTTCAGACATTTAAAGAGAAGATGGCAAGATATCTCAGGCGTCATCGGGCATCAAGGCAGGATACACCCTTTACGGAGTGCTAACCAATCGCAGGGCACACACACACACACTCATTCACTCACGCAATCACACACTACGGACAATTTTCCAGAGATGCCAATCAACCTTCTATGCATGTCTTTGGACCGGGGGAGGAAACCGGAGTACCCGGAGGAAACCCCCGAGGCACGGGGAGAACATGCAAACTCCACACACAAGGCAGAGGCGGGAATCGAACCCCCAACTCTGGAGGTGTGAGGCGAACGTGCTAACCACTAAGCCACCGTGCGCCCCTTTGTATAATACTAATCTTTGTATAATAAACTTTTACTGTATTTCTTATGTTCTGTAAAGCTGCTTTGAGACAATGTCAAATTGATATTGCTGGATGTATGATAAAATCCTTGCATGGGCAAATAAATGGGCAAAATCACACTAAAACCACGATCACCCAGCTGTAAGAGGTACTAGTAGCAGTACGACGTTTTTGGCGTCTTGCGCTTGGTTGCACCTGTTGCATTTTTGTGGCAATACTCAAAGCTCAACATACTTGCATGCAAAGTAAAACAGAAAAGCCTTTTCATGGAATTCCTCCTAGATCTGTAAAATCTGATACTTTTACCCGCTAAGCGAAGAAAGGTGAATGTACTGAAACACATACCGTACTATCTTGCCAACTCTCCACCATTTGTTGTTGGCGTTCCTCCAAAAACCTCCACTGTAAATCTACTCCGTACAGCTGAGGCCTCTTATCCAAACAGGCCATGCTCTCCCTGAAAGACGTGAAGCAATGGGCCATGATGGAGCGTCTCTAGGAGACCCAGAACCCCGTGACCCGAACTTGATCCCTGCATTGCCTGCAGCCTGGCGGAAAGGGAGGCCCCGGGGCCTAAGAGAGGTGCATTGAATGAGGTTTGGATGAAAATATGCTAAGGGGACCAGGGGTCTGTGAAGGTGGGAGGAGAGGCTGAGGGGTCGTACTCCTCCTCGATGCCCAAACCAGTGGGCATCCAGCCAGTCTGCCTGAGGCATTGCTACAGGACACGGGGGTCTGAAGGGACATGTGTGACTGTGTGTGTGTGTGTGTGTGTGTGTGTGTGTGTGTGTGTGTGGCCTCCCACTGTGTGTTTTGATGGAAGAACAAAGCTGAGAGGACTTTTTGTTCTTACTTATGTCTACACAGTCAAAAACTGTGCTTCTCTTATACCAGATCTCTCTCTCTCTCTCTCTCACACACACACACACACACACCACACACACGTACGCTTCTATAGATATGTACCCCAAGCTACCCTGTGAGGCAATGGCTGGCAGGCTAAAATTAATTTCACTTCACTTGTATAATATATGTACATCAACTCCTATACATCTTTCAGCTCCTTAATTATCTGTTCTGTCTCTTCTGTGATTGATTTTACACTGGACTCCTTCAACCACGTTCATTAGTAAAGCTGTACGTCTCAGGACTGGTCAGCTTTGTGTTTGAGACATTATTACTCATCACATTATGGATATTTAGACCAGCGGCTCTTAACCCTTCCACGTGTGGAACAGTTAAATTCACCTACAGAACATATTACATGCTTTTCCGCCTCTAAATCAGTCAATTAAGACAATTAATGGAATTTAAACTAAACTTAAACTTTTAAACTTAATTCTATTCTATTCTATTCTATTCTATTCTATTCTATTCTATGGTGTTTCAATATAAAAGTGTAGTGTGATGTAGGAGTATTGCTGTTATTCTTTTAAAAACAAAATAGAAAGAAAGAAAGAAAGAAATAAAGAAAGAAAGAAAGAAAGAAAGAAAGAAAGAAAGAAAAGAAACGAACAAACAAAGAGTTAAAAACAACCTAGAAAGTTAAATACACCATATAAATAATAAATTAATTAATAAATTAATAAACAAACAAACAAATAAAGAAGTAAAGACAGACAGAGAGACAGACAGACAAACAATAGAATAGCTGAATAAATTGGTGAAATAATTCAAACTGAAATGATAAAACACTTCAGTAAGAGTGGAGTTTTTTAGTGTTATCAATACCATAGAGTTTTTATTTTTCATGTGACTCGTAGAAATAAATTGTGTTTGAATTTGTGTTAAAATAATAATAATAATAATAATAATAATAACTAAATGATTCTATAAAGAACCACTTAACCTGGATTCAAAGAACCGTACTGAGCTCTTTTAAATGAACCCCTCAAAAATGGTTTATTATCTTGAGCTTTTTGTCTAATAAATGTTTTGTACTATATCTCTTATTATCATTTATATCATTTTATTACAATTTATTCAATATATAATTTCTTATTATTTAAGCGTACCTATACACCTAAATTCTCTCTTTTAATTTTTGTAATTCTACTCTTAGTCTATTTTTATTCTATTTAATTCTATTTTATGACACGTCTTTAAGCTGCGTGTGTGTGGTCCTGGGTGTGTTTTTATATAAAAGCCTTTGCAAAGACACACTTTTCTACACACCACTAGAGGTCAGCGTTGTACTGTATAATGAAACCACAACAACAATAAAAAAAAAAAAAAAAATTAAAATAAAACAAATATCTAAAAACTTGCAAATGTTTTTAGAACATGACGTATTTCTCACTCCTCATTATTTATCTGATCTCTGATCACCTGCATCAGTTCTGTATTCAGTTTAACGATTGGCCTGTAAAAATGTTTAACAAAAATAACAAATGAAAAAGAGTGATATTAAAAAAAAAAAACAAAACAACATATCAGACATGTTATGTAAAATTATTAATGTAATATAAAGACTTGTAATATAAAGTTATTAATGTGATATAAATACTTGTAATATAAAGGTAATATAAAATAGACATAAAATGATTTAAACGAAGTAGAACTTCTGTTGGATGAAAAAGAAGATGGATTAAAATAATAGAAAAATAATAAAAATTTGTTTTATTTTTTTTTTTTTGGGGGGGGGGGGGGGTTAAAAAAAAAAATAAAATGCAGCTCATTACTTAAATATGTTTTTTAAACCTATAATGAATGTAGTATTATATCAGACTGTTTTGTTGCTAATGAGGAAGTTAAACTATTTTTCTTTTTTTTTTTTCTATTTTAAATAAGGGAATAGTTTGATGCAGTACAGAGACTCGACATTCTGTACACGTGTTTCAGCACTAAACAGCCCCGAGGCTGTGACAGCAAGCCGATATTTATCATTAGTCTAAGACTTTTTTTTATTCTGAATAAGATGACAGCTCATTTCTACCTCACAAATAAGAGTAACCTCCGGTGCTGTGGATGTAAACGTTGTTTAATATCGTGAAAGCTCTTTTCGTGTATTCGGTTTGAATAACAAATCAAAACTACACAAAAAAAAATGTATTTGTCCGAAAAACAAAAAATAACACGCACAATCATAATAATAATGATTTACATAATAGAAGTGGCAGAAAGAAAAAAATCTGTTCATCCGATTTCTGTACCAAAACATCACAGGACGCAATCACACACTTATTTATACACTACAGACAATTTACAGACCCCAATTCTTCAAGTCTTTAGACTGGGAAAGGAAACCGGAGAACCCGGAGGGAACCCGAGGAGAACATGTACACAGTCCACAACAGAGTGGAGGAGGGATATGAACCCCTGACCCTGAAGGCTAACATACTAACCACTAAGCAAGAATAAATATCTAAAAGGTCTAAGATATATAAAAGAATAAAATCATTTTACATAATACAAGCAAATTGAAAGCTGAACAGAAATATATATATATATATATATATATATATATATATATATATATATATATATATATATATATATATATACGTATATATATATGTTTATTTTTAATGTTTTATTACATATTAAAAATAGAAAGAACTTTAAGAATTTATTAAAGTGTTAAGAATTTATAATAATAATAATAATAATAATAATAATAATAATAATAATAATAATAATATAATATATAATAATAATAGTAATATAATCTAAAGAAATATAAGCATAAAAAAATCAACTTATTAGATTTACTCAATGATGTGGACGGTCTTTCTTGTTTGATGACTAAGTAAACAGTGCTTTAGATTTTATGTTAGTTTTTCCAGTAAACAGTGCTTTAGATTTTATGTTATGATTTTCTGAGCAAAATAAAAAAATATCTGAGAATATGAACATCAGCTTCGGATTGCTCGTAAGGGATCGTTTTTATAAATAATATATTTCTGTAAAGCCTCTTTTTAACAGTGTCAGTTGTTAACAGCGTTGTACAAATAAAATTAAGAATGAAGTTGTTTTTGTGTCTCTGTTTGAATTTCAGCAATTTTGTGATAATGTTTTTGTACCAAAAGATCAGATTTTCCACAATTGTACAACAATCTCTCCACACTGTCTTCTGTACTATTACTGTTATTACATGTAACACAACTACACAATTTATACAACACCTTTGTACTTATTTATTGCTTATTTATTATGATGTTGTTAATAGTAACTATATATAACTCTCTGTGTGTGTGTGTGTGTGTGTGTGTGGAGTGCAGAATGTCATTGAAGCTAAAGACTGAGAAATTCTGACGTTCACATAAACACTTCTAAACACTATCCTTCATTCAGGTTAATGCTTATAATATAATGTTGACATGATTTTTTTATTTTTTTTAATTCTAATGCAGAAATAGAGGCATTTTTATGAATGGTCTCGAACCCCTGTGTGTAACAAATAATAATAATCCCACCCCATTTCAGCACCACATACTTCAATCCCAACAAAATTCCATATGAAACAATCCAAATAGTGTGAAAATAAAATAGAATGATGAATGTAATATTTTATTTGCTTTGGTTGTAATACTAGAAGTATTTTATTTGTTTTTTTAGAAATACATGTCTAAATATATACCTGTTTCTTTTACTCTTTTTACAATCTATACAATCCAGTGATTCATCACTTGATATTTAGCTTGTGTGTGTGTGTGTGTGTGTGTGTGTGTGTGTGTGTGTGTGTGTGTGTTTGAAGCAGCTTGAAAGCATTAGGTGAAAATAGCTGTAATAGAACCGAACCTGGGATTTTCAGCAACAATTTAATGCCCTTAACAAGCTGTCAACGACAGCAGGACATCATTGTCACCCCGGGAAGACGTCAAGCTCTCTCTCTCTCTCTCTCTCTCTCTCTCTCTCTCTCTCTCTCTCTCTCCCCCCCCACACACACACACACGCACACGTTGCTTGAGAAAGACTCGGTCTGTTCTTGCTTAATGGAACCTGAGCTAAAGAGAGTTTTCTGCTAAGGTATATGAAGCCCCTAAGGCAAAAACGCATTAGCCCCTCTTTTTGAAATGGTGAATTCTAAATGATGTTATTAAGGATGAGTCCAGCCACCTTTAGCTCTCCTGCTCAAGCGTACGAATCGGTGCCTTTTTGCTTGATGGCTTATAAGGCTTTTCTTCTTTTGTAGAAAAAGAGCTTCTGGTTATAACAAGGTCAATACAACAGGTATTGTAATTGTTGAAAATTGTACCAGGAAAGGTGGAAAGGTGTAGCTTACAGTGCCATTACTGTAGGAACCATTTGTTTTGAATGTGCTATGTAGAAAGCTGCTTTCTCGTTGAGGTAAAGTGAAGAAACAACAAAAAACATCTAGTCTGAAATCTAATATCTTGCAATAACTTAGATATGAAATTATTATACATTAGATATGAGAAATACATTATATCATGCAGAAGTGGCTCAAGGTGTTAAGGCTCAGGTTTGTTGATCGTAGGATCGGGGTTCAAGTTGCCTTTGTTGGGCCCCTTAACCTGTCCTGCTCCAGGGGTGCTGTATCATGGCTGACCCTTCACTCTGAACTGAACCTCCATAGTTGTGATATGCAAAGAACGAATTTCACTGTGCTTTAATGTATAAGTGAAGAAGTAAAGGGTCACCTTTATTATACACAGGGTCACCGGGGAACCTCGAGTCTATCCCAGGGGGGACTGGGAACAAGGAGTGGGAAACCCTTGTAAACACGCCAGACAGTTTAGAGATGCTAATCATCCAACAACGCATGTCTTTGCACCAGAGAAGTAAACTGGAGAACCTAGAGAGAACCCCAGAAGCTCAGGGAGAACATCCAAACACCATTTACTTTGAAGATACAAACAATTATGTTGGAATTTTATTATTATTAGTTATTATTAGTATAATTATTAGTTTTAAAATATGAAAATCTGTCAGAGAAATACTTCTGAAACACTACAAATTCTTATAGTCCTGAGTATCTACTTTCATCAGAGCTTCACATTAACCACCACTGTGGAGTGCGACGTGACAAAGACGTTTAATACTGAACATGGACACAACAAAACAGGAGAAAACAAAAAAATTTACACTGAAATATGTTTGGAATTTTTTTTATTTGGTCCTGGGTGATTATATTTACCCCTTTCTAGGATTCAAGGTCCTTTATTTGTCATCTAAATATTGTATATAAAACATGTATATAATGTGAACGGTTTTCCTTAGTTACTGAAAATTATAATCTAGTGATATATGATAGATCTATAACAATATTATAAACATACTCTATTTTTTAAACAAGGATTAAAGGTACAGTCCAACATCTGATCAGGATTCTGACAGTTATCATGGAAAAAACAGCTAATAAAAAAAAAAAAAAAAAAAAGAGGTTTATTGAAATGAATAATCCAGTACAGTAGTTGCTAAATTGAGACTGGATTGGATCTGATGCAAGGACATAAAACATTTACAAGTTCTAATTCCATTGACTGGTGAAGTTCATGTGATTTTATTTTCTCTTCTCTTCTTTCATATCTTCTGGCATGGCAAATGTTAACGGATTTATCCACACAGCAAATCACCGATAAAACATTACCCTTTTTTTTCAATGAATGGAAGTCGAAGACGTCTGGAAGCGCGTCAGCTCTGACACGACACGACACCTCAGGACATTACCACCATTTCAGAACTCAGTTTCAACAAACCAGTAAATATTTCTTCTGGTTAATAATTCAGCTTCAGCAGACGGAATTATTTATCTAATACGTTTTTATTATTCATATTTAAACAAGAGAGTCGCCTTTAGGGACCAGGTCTCATTTTCAGTCTCTTATTTAGTAAACACACATCCACAAAAGTGACAGTTTTACTGATTTAAAGAGACAAGCGTGGATTTGTGGAGTTTGAGGTCTACCTTGAGTCGAAATGGAACGCGATGAATAATGAATAGTTGTCACGATTTGCATCGAGTCCCGTCTGATTCTTCTTCTTTTTTTTTTTTTTTTTTTATGGTGGAAATGGACAACGGAGACAGAAAGGTAAATTAATGCCCAAAATCCAGTCCTGGTTGAGCTTTTGATAGTAAGACACTGGTCAAAAATTCATAAAGGTTTCTTTAGTGTCTGATCTGCATGTGTGTGCAATTAGGAAAAGTTTTAATGAGGAATTGAAAGAGATTTAATGCTTATATTCATAAAATGTCAGACAGCCTGGGGAATCCCTTTGTGTTTATACTTATACACACATATAAATAGCAGAGTAAATTTAATCACGTTTCGTCTGAAGATCAAGAGATGGAGAAGTGGATTTTTGTGTTGTGACTTTTAGGAAGATTTTAATCATGTAGTTTTTGTCTGAAACAGAGCACAAGTCACACATCAAATCAAGAAGCTTTTATTGTCATTTTACCCATATTTACTGTAGCTGACGCAGTGCATAGTGAAATGAGACACCATTTTTCCAGGACCAGGGTGTTACACAGAACAAAACAGAGCTACATAGAACAAAACAGCGCTAGGGATATAAATTAAGTTGTCGTAGCCACATAAAGTGTGTCGTGTGCAAACTAGTGAGACAAAAGACGGTGCAAACAAACAATACAGAACACTACAGGAGAAATACACAAATACCGCTAGCCTAGTGGTTAAGGTGTTTGCCTACCAATCAGAAGGTTGTGAGTTCAAATCCCACATCCACCAAGCTGTCACTGCTGGGCCCCTGTGCAAGGCCCTTAATGCTCACTTGTATAAGATGTATGATGCTCTGGATAAGGGTGTCTGCCAAATGTAAAGATAGAGGATTCTGAACACAGAGAGCTCTTGTGAACATTTATACACTTGTGTAATAGCATCAGTTTGATGATATAATGAAATGTGGTGTGAAAAACAGCAATTTATTGAACGTGCAAATGCAGTTCACGCAGTTGAGAGTGTGTGTGTGTCAGTGTGTCTGTTCGGTAACAGTTCAGTTCTGATTGTTGAAGAATCTGATAGCTTAAGGGAAAACTGAAATGCTGGTCATGTGAAAGGTTTCATGTGGACCAGGAAGTGCAGCATTGTACCGAACCCAAGACTTCCTGTAGAACGTAATGTGAATTCATTTGCTCTAGAATTGTGCTGCGATTCCCGTGAACGTATCCGCGAACGCGATTCGTACTGGAGTCCCCACTCGTTCAGGAATGTACAATATCTTGTGTTTTATCTGAAGACGAGGTCATTAGAGTCTGACTCCTAACCCTAAGGTTGTGGGTTCGAGTCTCGGTCCGGCCACGACTGAGGTGCCCTTGAGCAATGCACCGAACCCCCCAAACTGCTCCCCGGGCGCCGCAGCATAAATGACTGCCCACTGCTCCGGGTGTGTGTTCACTGCTGTGTGTGTGTTCACTGCTGTGTGTGTTCACTGCTGTGTGTGTGCACTTTGGATGGGTTAAACGCAGAGAACAAATTCTGAGTATGGGTCACCGTACTTAGCTGTATGTCACGTCACTACTTGTGGTAGTGAAAGGACAATGTTATGGGAAACAGAAGAGGTGAGACCGTGAGACGTCTTAATGTGTATAATAAATAATAAATAATTAAATAAACTAAAATAATGTTGAGTCATTTGCTTAGTATAATGTTCGGGTCTTAAAAACAGGCCCTCAAGGCTCCTTTTAACAGTTAAGTGTTCTTAGTTTGTTAATGGTGTGAATTAAAGATTCACAGATTCTTTTAGGATTTTAGCAAAAAATAAATAAATAAATAAATGAATAAATAAAAACAAAACAAATAAAAAAAAAATTTCTTTTGTCAAAATTTGGATTTTGTCAATTATATATTTTTTGTTGGTTTTATTATTTTAACTTTTTTATTTTAATATGGTGGTCCAGTAGCAGGATCCCATTCTTATATTATTCTAACCGTATTTTATTATTTCTACTGCTTGGGGAAAATATATACAAGAACAATAGTTTGGAATTAGAAATGAAATAATTTATTATTTCTATATTTGTATTATTCTAACCATATTTTAATATTTCTAATGCCAAACCTATGTGTTGTTTAATATTCTGAACAAGACGAACATTGATTATTTTCCCCGAACTGCATGACCTCTCTCTCTCTCTCACTCATTTTCTACCGCTTATCCGAACTACCTCGGGTCACGGGGAGCCTGTGCCTATCTCAGGCGTCATTGGGCATCAAGGCAGGATACACCCTGGACGGAGTGCCAATCCATCACAGGGCACACACACACACTCTCATTCACTCACACAATCACACACTACGGACAATTTTTCCAGAGATGCCAATCAACCTACTGTACCATGCATGTCTTTGGACCGGGGGAGGAAACCGGAGTACCCGGAGGAAAACCCGAGGCACGGGGAGAACATGCAAACTCCACACACACAGGCCGGAGGCGGGAATCGAACCCCAAACCCTGGAGGTGTGATGCGAACTTGCTAACCACTAAGCCACTGTGCCCCTACTGCATGACCTGTCAGTGAAATCTGTCAGTGAATCCATTGCTAAAATGTAATGAGCTGCTTTTTATCCGTTTAATCTGATGCAACATCCTTTTTCACCGTTGGGTGATCAAGCAGCTGTAGGAATCGATCTTTGTGTTCATAACGTCATCGTGTTATCTTAGAGTTTCACTTTAATATCCTCGGGTCTGACGTGGATAAACAGCTGGCGTGTAGTGAGTAGCAGTAAGAATAGATGACATGTGGCATTTACGTGTTGTTTGAACATGCTATTTTATTTTAATCATTTTTTTAAATGTTAAACAGCATGTCAGCTCTTTTTTTATCATATATTTATGGACGTACATCTATAATTTGCTTTTATATTACATTTCAAGCTCAGAGGGAAAGGGAAGTCAGGGGAAAACAGACGAGTTACGCTGAATGTGTTGACTCCGAGTGAAGAATTGATGAGGACACATAATAGAGTGATGGCAGGATGGGCCGATGGACGTGTGTGTCGCGTGTCACGGCTGCCTCGGATGGGAGTGTGTGAGTATGTGTGTGTGTATAAGTGTGTGAGTCCTGGATTAATTTTAATGCCCCACTCTGCGGGCTGCGTGTCATTCTCCCTCCTGTCGGAGAACCCGTCGAGATGACATGGGAACAAGCGCAGTGCTCGGTGGCGAGGAGCCGGGAGAAGCGGCGGTGCCGGGGAAAGCGTTTATGAAAGATTCATCACAGATGTCGCTCTAATCTGCCATGCATTGTCAGGGAGCTGCTCCAAAAGCACACACTGTAAATGGATTCTTCCCCCAGACTTCAGTTTGTCTCTGGCTAAGAGTGGCGGATGGAGAGGATGACGGCGAGGGTGGCTTGGGGGAAAAGTACATGGTGTGAGGAGATGAGGAGGAGCACTTTATGGGCTGCATTACTTCACATCCACAGAGAGATGGAAGGAGTTTTTTTTATGCACAGATGGCCATGTTCAAGTTCACGTTAGGCCACCTTCGTGTGGAGCACACGTCAAATAAAGTCTCCTCTTAAAGTGACAGAGCTTCACAGAGTCCAGGAGGAAAGCTCCAAGGCTTTTATTTACACATCACTGGCTGCTGCTGGGAAATGGAAAAAAAAAAGCTAAAGCAAAAGCTGGAGAAAATGAACATTACCTTCCCATCCAAGTTTCAATCCAAGTTTTAAAAAAAATGCCATTGACGGTGTGTGGCACATGCAAATGCAGGTCAGTTTATTAGGAACTGGGCAAAAACTGGGTCAGTCAATTATCTAACAGGACTAGGCAACAATTGTGGTCAGAAAAAAAACAGGCTCGACTTTGGTAGAAGTGAAAGTCACCTTTTAGAATATTACTCAAGTAAAAGTCTTAAATTATCTGATATTTACTGTACTTAAGTATCAAAAGTCATTTTCTGATATTTAATGTACTTAAGTATTTGAAGTAAAAGTAAAAAGTAAAATTTCAGTGATTTTCAGTAGGCATAAGAGGCACTTCATCCGGTAGGAAGAATCTTTCATTCCAATGTACAGAAACATTTCTTGGAAATACGGCCACGGGTGTAAAACGTTATCTTCTTCACCCTGTTCACCGAGTTCACCATTATGGTCGAGGTGGTCGTAGGTCGTCCAGTAGGTGCTTCCATGGTGGTTTTAGTTGTGCTTCCTCCTCCTTTGGCAACATTACGCTGAAATAGAGCGTGTGGACGAGCGTAATGCAATCTAGGAGCAGTGATTCACCAAACCTCCCTTATTGCAGTCGCACACATTTCTTCTGATTTTACTTTGTAGTAACGAGTAACAAAGATGGGGCACGGTGTCTTAGTGGTTAGCACGTTCGCCTCACACCTCCAGGGTTGGGGGTTCGATTCCCGCCTCCACCTTGTGTGTGTGGAGTTTGCATGTTCTCCCCGTGCCTCGGGGGTTTCCTCCGGGTACTCCGGTTTCCTCCCCCGGTCCAAAGACATGCATGGTAGGTTGATTGGCAGCTCTGGAAAAATTGTCCGTAGTGTGTGATTGCGTGAGTGAATGAGAGTGTGTGTGTGCCCTGCGATGGGTTGGCACTCCGTCCAGGGTGTATCCTGCCTTGATGCCCAATGACGCCTGAGATAGGCACAGGCTCCCCGTGACCCGAGGTAGTTCGGATAAGCGGTAGAAAATGAGTGAGATGAGTGAGAGTAACGAAGATGCTTAGTGGAAATATATCGTAGTAAAAGTTTACATTTTATCTATGAAATGTAGTGGAGTAAAAGTGAAAGTTGGCATAAATTTAAATAGTGAAGTAAAGTACAGATACTGTACGTGAAATTTCTACTTAAGTACAGTAACGAAGTATTTGTACTCCGTTACAGTACAACACTGACGATTACTTCGCAAAGTACTAAAATAGAAGTGCATTTAAACAATGCTAAATAAAACACCATGTTCGTACAGTAGGCTGCAGTAAACTGTTCTCAGATGGGACGGTGTTGGATCTGTCGAGTGACCACAACAATCCGTCTATCAGCTGTCTTTAATCTATATCTGTTTTGATATAAAGAAATAGAAATACATTTTGTGTTCAGTTTTCCATTTTATTTTTAAGAATAAATTTTTTCATCTAAAAATCAAATCCTGATTCCTAGCCAAGCCACACACACACACACACACACACACACCCAAAAAAAGAAAAAAAAAATGAAGTGAAATGAATTAAAAATCTTTTCACACTGTAAGAAAAAACTCTATAGAATGTACTTAATAAAACTAAGGTAGCAGTTTGCACCTAATTTGTTTGGTATATTTCATCATGTATTTTGTGTGTATATATATATATATATTTACCACACTCCAAAATCCATCGTTTTTTTCAGTGTCTAAACATGCGAAGGTCACAACCAGTGTATCACTTAAGTATGTTTGCTTTACAGTCAATTTTCTATTGTTAAATCTATAATCAAATTCTCATCAAAAAAACTTCTTGCAACCAGTGAAGGCTGGAACTGTTTGGAAATGTAATTTTTATTTTTAAAAAAATAGTATTAAAAATAAAAGATTTATATATATTTACATTTCCAGAATTTAGCAGACGCCCTTATCCAGAGCGACTTGCATTTGATCTCATCCGAGCAATTGAGGGTTGCGCGGGGGCCCAACAATGGCAGCTTGATGGACGTGGGAATCGAACTCACAACCTTCCGATTGGTAGCCCAACACCTTAAACACTAGGTTAACACATCCATATATATATTAGATATTACTTTGAAATGGAATGATCAAAAAGTGCGCAGACATTCTGCTTTAGAACAAATATGATTACTGAAATTACATTACAATTACATTATATGATTTTTTTAGATTTTAGATTTCATATTTTTTAGAATTTATTTACAAATATGTTTCAATTAATGGCATGTTTTGAGCTGCTTAAAGGACAACCAACTTCTAACATAATAATAATAATAACAAAAATAACAATAGCAATAACAATAATAATACCTAGAATGTGGCACGTGGCAAATCCCGGAGGCTAGTCGAGACGAGCATGTGACGTCATCTGAATACTCTTGAGGAATTTTTCCTAATTGTGCTGAGTGTTTTGATATGTCACATGTCCATGTTGTGCTAATTTTTTATTTTCACGTGACATCACGTGACGTCATCAAAATACACGTGAGGAAGTTCCCCTCATTGTTGTGAGTGTTTTGATATGTCACATGTCCATGTTGTAAAAAGTTTTTTGATTTTGTATATTTGTGGGCGGGGCTGCGGGACAACCGAAAGGCCAGTCGGTACATCAATTTAAAAACCTTGTTCAGAGTATCACCCTAAAGGAGCTGGCCGAGTTTGGTGTAGATAGTTCGAAAGCTTGCCGAGTTATAAACCTCCAAAGTTTATAATGGGAGTCTATGGGAAAAAAGGCCACTTTGAGACCCGGTACCAGACGTACCGGTACTCGGATCGCTTATAAAAGTCATAGCACACCTCTCCTCAATGAGCCGGTCAATTTGACATGTCATTCATGGGTCTAGGACAAAAGCTGCGGGACAAGTTACGCGCTGACGTTTTATCCGGCACAATAGTAATAATGTTGCTTTGCAAGCACCATTAATAAGAGTTTTGGATGTAAACAGTTAAGGATGTAAACAAAGCATTTGGTCTTAACACATGCCCCCATCTTTGAGAAGTCAGCTGTTTGTGTGTCTGTCTGTCTGTCTGTCTGTCTGCCTGTCTGTCTGTCTGTCTGTCTGCCTGCCTGCCTGTCTGTCTGTCTATCTGTCTGTCTGTCTGTCTGTCTGTCTGCCTGTCTGTCTGGGTCGTACTCTGCAGAGACAGGACTCTCTCAAACTGTAAGCTCTGCATATAGAATGAATAAAATCCCAATCGCACCTTTCAAAACTCAAAGCTTTAAACATGATATTGTTTATCATTGTAGGTCTTCTCACTAATGGAGGACAGTATTACTCAAGCTGCTCTGAGAGGCTCTGGCTGATGAAAGGCAAGGAGGTAACAGTGAGGTGAATCAGAATCATCTCAGAACCCGGAGTCAACACTCGTCATGGTTTGTACAGCTTTGATGTTGGACCTTGTGCACTCGTCTTCGCTCTTACGCTGATAAAACGTGTCGTTTTCTACTTTTCTTTTCATTCTTTTCTCTTAGCACAAGTGGACCATAAAGGAAGTAAACAGTCCAAAAAATTGAGTTGGCTCCTGTTTTTGTTGTGTCCATTTTCAGTAACAAATATCTTTGTTATATCTTGGTCCACAGCGGTGGTCAGTACGGAGCTCATATTGAAGTAGACACTCATGCCCCTTTTCCACCGAGGCAGTTTGAGTGCTGGTTCGGAGCCTAATTTAGAACCAGTTCTTTCTTTTTCAACAGCCAAAGCACCGGGTCTGAACCAGGAAAAGTGGTTCTTAAGTAGCACCAAAACGTTGCTGGTCTAGACTTAAGAACCGCTTGTGTTAGGGGATGGGGGGCGGGGCTACTGTTAGCGCTTTTGTTAATATACCTTAAGTATACTAATGTTAATACACTTTTACTTTACTGCGATATGATACATTATCAGCACATATGATAGTAAGTAGCTACATGCTAAGGCTAACTTTTTTCTGTGTTAATGATAAAATAACGTTATGTACTTTCTCGATAACAACCTCCGTTTATACAAATTACATGGAGCTGCACGTACACGTCGGATTCGCCGCGTTTGGATGCTAATGTAGGTTCACAAAGCCATGAGCATTAACAGTAAAGCAACATCCACCATTGTTGTTGTGTTTGTGTTTGCCGCTGCTGCGCTAAAGTTGCTGGGACACGTGACACGTATACAGTGACGTCAGGCTCTGTGATGCTCTCTAACCGATGGAAAGGCAAACCGGTTCTTAGAAGGTTCGCCAGTGGAACCAACTTTGAACCAGCACAAGCGCTAGCTCTGAACCAGCACCTGGTTCTTTTTGGTGGAAAAGGGGCATCAGAGCTTTAAGAATTTATAGACTTTTAGAAGTATTTCTGTTTTTATCTAGCCTACTAGGGGCAAGATATTCACAAAAAATATATCATATATTAGTTATATTAAAAAGAATTATGTAAATATGTTATTTTTTTCCACATAAATGTTTGTATCTTCAAAGTAAATGATAAAAAGTAAAATGTAAATCAAACCCATTTCTGCTGTCTGTAATCCTGAAAGTGCAAATATATCAAATACAATGCAAAACAAAGGAAAAGATGCAAAAGGAAAAACAATTAAACTAATAAAATCACGGCTAAATGAAAAAAATAATCAAATCAATGGAACGCACCATAAAAAAATGGCAAAACTGAGGTATATAAAACAAATCAGTAGAAACCCCTAACAGTCATTTATAAAGCCCCATTTATCCGTGGCAATTTGGGTTCAGGCAGCTGTGATATGATGGAGTAACTTGCACAAAGTTTGTTATATTTATAGGCACTACGTTGGAGATATCATCAATAATAACCAAGTGTGCCACTTAATTAGCTGAACTCTTCCCTTGTTTCAAAGCCTTACTGCTCAGGAAAAAGCTTGTGCCTTCCCCGAGTGCTGAATGATGAAACTGGAAGCAGGCAGATGGATTCCTCCTCCCGTCTCTATGCATAATCTCTCTCACTCGTACCATGAGGCTGATGAGACGGGACACTTCTCAGTCGACCCACCTCACATAACACTGTTCCCTCAATTTGACTCAAATTTAAAATTCACTTTCCTCTCCGTATGTCTCGTCACACGTCTCCTCGTGCATCTCTTCCCTGCTTCTCAATTAAAGAGAAATGAGCAGCTTGTTAGGTGGAGGAAAGAAAAACAAGGTCTTAGAAGAAAAAAAAATGAGAAAGGAACGCCTAACGTGGTTTGAACGTCAGCTTCGATTCGGCGTGCTGACTCAAAACTAAACACGACTCGATGAATTATTTGGACAGCGCGAGGTGGAAAAAAAGATACCGAACAAGGAAAGGGGAGAAGATGACATTGCTATTCATCTGTCTGGTTGTCAGTGAGCTGAGAAAGCAAAAGATGTGCAAAGAAAACTTCAAGTGCATTCACTCAGCTCCCCAGAGCAAGAGATACCACGCTTCAAACAAAGTAAACAAGTCATTTTCTCAGATGCTCACTTTAGGGTTGCTGCAGGCAAAAGCTGACTTCCTTTGTCAGGTGGCACCGTGGAACGTTTTTATCCCACGTTGGAGGAGATTTGTGAAACAGTGGCAGGAAATTCCCGTTCTGGAGACCCCTGGGAAAACTCGCAGTGATTCACGGAATACCTGATTTTTACAATCTTAGCATTAACAATGAAAGAATCTGCTGCTGTAGAGAATGTTGTTGACGCTTGTTTTACAAAATGCACGAGTAAATGTCTGCTCTGTCTCTCTTGTGCACGATGGGACATTTCTACTTCCTCACTATGGTGGTACTATTTTTGGTGGGATGCACTTATTTCCAGGGATTTCAGAACAGCGTAACAGATATTGCGGCATCGGGCAGGCGTGGCCTATATGATAATCCCTATGAAATGAAAACCCTAACCCTAACCATAACCATAGTTTTTGATTGTTTATTTGTTTTCGAAAATAATTTAACTGTAATATAATGAAGCATAATAGATATAAAATATAAAATCTACCTGTATGACTGTTTTGTTTAAATTCAGTGTAAGGTTTTCAACAGAGGGAAAACACACATCTCACACTGAAAGTCAACAGAGTCCTAACTTATTTTAGATCAGACTCACAGCCAGAAAATTATTCATTTGTTTATACTGAATGAAAAGGTTAAATAAGTCGTTTTCCATTCCAACGGTTGAATTAGACACTAGTGTTCTGGTAAACTGGTTAAAGTTATTTTTCTCCAGTATTAATCGTGCTGCTCTATTGGTTTGTTAGATGATAATCTGTTCTATTAAATGAATTTGCGCTTATATCATTTGATATTCCTGTCAGGAGGTGGATAAAATCCTAGAGTAAAAATGCAGACCCAAATGTGAGCAAGAAAACTGGGAATTTATTAAAAAACAAAACTATAACACATCACAAACAGGAAACCAGTAACCGAATAAAGAGGAAACAAAACCATGAGCCAAAAGACACGAGGACTCTCCAACCCTAACCCTAACCCTAACCCCAACCCCAACCCTAACCCTAACTCACACACAGGACAACAGGCATAAATAGGACAAATAATCAGAGAAATATAAGGAACAGGTGTACAATAGCAGGAAGGAATTAAGGGTAGGGTGGAACAAACACACGTGAGCACACGGCATTCACTAAATTCCAGGGGGTTTGTTACAACGAAGTAAAGTGGCCGTGTTTCTGGAGATCTTGGAAAAACGCCCTCTTTCAAAAAAAAGATAAAGGATAATGAAGGACAAAATAGTCATACAGGTAGATTTTATATTTTATAGCTATTATGCTTTACTATCTTACAGTTAAGCTATTTTTGAAAACAAATAAACAAGCAAAAATTAGGGTTAGGGTTAGATTATCAAATAGGCCACGCCTACCCGATGACGCAATGTCTGTTACGCTCTTCTGAAATTGGGGGCACGGTGGCTTAGTGGTTAGCACGTTTGCCTCACACCGCCAGGGTCGGGGTTCGAGTCCCGCCTCCACCTTGTGTTTGTGGAGTTTGCATGTTCTCCCCGTGCCTCGGGGGTTTCTTCGGGTACTCTGGTTTCCTCCCCCGGTCCAAAGACATGCATGGTAGGTTGATTGGCATCTCTGGAAAATTGTCCGTAGTGCGTGAGTGAATGAGAGTGTGTGTGTGCCCTGCGATGGGTTGGCACTCCGTCCAGGGTGTATCCTGCCTTGATGCCCAATGACGCCTGAGGCACAGGCTCCCCGTGACCCGAGGTAGTTCGTATAAGCGGTAGAAAATTAATGAATGAATGAATGTTCTGAAATCCCTGGAAGTAAGTGTACTGCTGGTGTGCCCTCTAATGTTTCGGCAGTGAAGTGTCCAAACATGACTCCTGTTTGGTCAGAATGTCAGGGTCAGAAGGTATGCATGGGTCCGGCAGTAGTTCTGGCTCTAAGTTGAATGTTTGGTTAATAATAATGCACTTATTTTAATTCATTATTGTTACTATATTAGCAACTAAAGAAACCCACACTTCAGACAATCCAAAACAAACAAACAAAAAAAGCGTTTTGAACAGCTTACTAAATCCAAACAAAAAGAATTCACCTTACAATTCACCTTACTTACTTAGAAAAAAACATCCATAACATAATAAATGTGTTTGTAATACAAACAAACAACATCTGTAAAACACACACAAGCAAGAAGCATCTGCAATATACACACAAACAAGCAAACAAACAAACATCTGAAAGATATAAAACACACAAACAAATAAACAAACATCTGCAATACACAGAAGCAAAAACAAACATTTGCAATACAAAAAAAACAGAAACAAACATCTGTAATACACAAACAAGCGAAGAAACAAACATCTACAATCTAATTAAACACACAAACAAACATCTGTAATACACATAAACAAGCAAAGAAACAAACATCTGCAATCTAATTAAACAAACAAACAAACAACATTTGTAATACACATAGACATGTTAAGAAACAAACATTTGCAATGTAAATAAACACACAAACAAACAAACATCCTTAATACACACAAACAAGCAAACGAACAAACGTTTACAATGTAAATAAACACAAACATCCTTAATACACACAAACAAGCAAACAAACTTCTAAAGTATAAATAAACAACACAAACATTTGCAATACAAAAAAAAAAAAAAACAAACATCTGTAATACACAAACAAGCGAAGAAACAAACATCTACAATCTAATTAAACACACAAACAAACATCTGTAATACACATAAACAAGCAAAGAAACAAACATCTGCAATCTAATTAAACAAACAAACAAACAACATTTGTAATACACATAGACATGTTAAGAAACAAACATTTGCAATGTAAATAAACACACAAACAAACAAACATCCTTAATACACACAAACAAGCAAACGAACAAACGTTTACAATGTAAATAAACACAAACATCCTTAATACACACAAACAAGCAAACAAACTTCTAAAGTATAAATAAACAACACAAACAAATAAACACATAAACAAATAAACATATTTTCTTTTATGATAAAAAATATTTCATGAAAATTTTATCATGTTAAATGAAACCATACAGAGATGAAATCTATGACTTTTGTTTAATTCCCAGTATCTGTAAGATGTCATGAATCATTTAATGTATACATCTGTTAAACAGATTCAGAAAAATATATGATATATGATGATTCAGAAAAATATATTTCTTGAATATTCCTCAACATTAAATGCAGCCAAAGAAACAAAGAAAAGAAATAAATTGTTGTTGCAGCTGTAAGAAATGAATACTTGCATTAACAGTAACTGTTCTTCAGTGATTATCTTCTTACACATCAACTTTATATGACACACCGTGCTGAATAAATCTCGGGCTACGTGTGCCGGTAATGCCGAACTAATCTGTACCAGTAATCGTATTTCAATTTTCATTGTTAATGAAATTCATCAATCGTTCTTGAGGAGTTTGAGCGGTAGAAACATTGCTAGGGTATGTTGCTGTAACACAAAACCTCTGCTCTCAGCACATTCAGTGAAACACACCAACAAACATTGCGTTTCTCTCATTTTGATGTTACCAAAAAAAAAAAAAAAAAAAAACAAGCCAAGCTACTGTATATACTATCTCACTTTCAAATGCAAATGGAGCTCATTAAAAAGTGTAAAGCAAATTCATTAACACTCCGACCAGCAGAGTTTATTGATTTCTCCACCTCTGAACCCTAACGCACCCTATAGGCAAGCGAGATTTATTGGTGTGTGTATTGAAACGGTGTGGCTGAGAGGAAGATCAGGGCTCTAGCTTTGGGCTCCAGCATGTGGAGAAGTACGATTTACACAGAACATTCTTTTTTCTTTTCTCTGCGATGCTTCTTTATTCTTCTTTATTTCTCGGGAAGCTTTGAAGCTTTTTTCGTGAAAGCTTGATGGTTTGCGAGAGTCACGGTGAGCTGAGACAGTTTTCTGGGTTTCTTTGTGCCTGAGAGATGACGTTCAGTTTACGTCTCGATTATATCTGTGCAGTTTTTCTGTTTGCAGGCTTTCGGTGTTACAGTAAACTTCATAGTATTTACAGTAGTCTGACTGTTTTTGAGCCACTTGTGTGAATGAGTGTAAAACGGTGCTGCCCTTGTCATTAGAATAAAGAGGAGCCACCGCTGGAGTGTTTAATGATCATGTATCACACACAAGGCTTGAGCTTGTATCTGTACTGTACCATCATTAAGCGAGTCTGCACAGAGGCCAGGACTGGAGACAAGTCTCTAATCATCGTTCTGTAACCATAACTGCTGCTCTACATGGCTCTTCAATTTGTCATTCATGTGTAAAATGGTTGTCAGAAATAGGTTGCAGTGCTTAATTAGCTGTCAGTGTAACAATGTGCTGGGATGATATGCCTTTATTTATTTATTTTATTTGTACAGCAAACCAGCATTTGTTTTAATGCTTGTACAGTAGGTTCTAATAAAACTAATTAGTAGTCCAGATCTGGTTAATATTATATCTGCACATTTTATGGTATAGGGGGCACGGTGGCTTAGTGGTTAGCAGTTCGCCTCACACCTCCAGGGTCGGGGTTCGATTCCCACCTCTACCTTGTGTGTGTGGAGTTTGCATGTTCTCCCCGTGCCTCGAGGGTTTCCTCCGGGTACTCCGGTTTCCTCCCCCGGTCCAAAGACATGCATGGTAGGTTGATTGGCATCTCTGGAAAATTGTCCGTAGTGTCTGAGTGAATGAGAGTGTGTGTGTGTGTGTGTGTGTGTGTGTGCCCTGCGATGGGTTGGCACTCCGTCCAGTGTGTATCCTGCCTTGATGCCCGATGACGCCTGAGATAGGCACAGGCTCCCCGTGACCTGAGGTAGTTCGGATAAGCGGTAGAAAATGAATGAATGAATGAATGAATTTTATGGTATACAAACACATAGACTCACTGTCCACTTTAATAGGAACACCTTTACTCTTGCTCCTTCAAATTATATATTAAGCCATTTACGTAGCCGATACAGGTCTATAATTTAAGATAATGTCCATCAACAGACGTCACACAGCATGTGGACAAATTTGGATTTTGAAGTTTTGTTTTTTACTTTGTCGAACCACACTCTTAAAAGAAAAGGTTCTATGGAGAACCTTAAAGGGTTCTGTTGTGTGTTTTATATTTGGGTAAAAGCAGTGGTGGTTCAAGTGTTTAAGGCTCTGGGTTGTTGATCGGCAGATCGGGGGTTCAAGCCCCAGCTCTGCCCCTGTACTCTGGGGTCAACCTCCTCAGTTGGTATATGCAAAGAAAAGAATTCCATTGTGCTGTAATGTGAATGTGGTGATAATAAAGGCTTCCATGCCCCCATTTTAAGGTTTGCTATATAGAATAGAAGCCTTTATTTTGTCACATATACGTTTATATAGAACCCTTTATAACGTGCTCTTTGTAGCCTGTGAAAAGGTTTGATACAGAATTATTACAGCTATAATAATCATGCAAAAAAAAAAAATCAATATACTGAATGAAAATACAAATTCTTTTACAGTGCAAGAACGAAATGTGAAAGATTATTACAAAATATAGCTGAATCTTGTACAAATTTGAAAAATGCTAAAGTTTAGCCAAAAAGAGTTCTATTTGGTCGTTCCATAAACCCAGGTTTCTAAACTAAACCTCTTTTTTTTTTATTTTGTAAAAGTGGTAAAGTAAATATAACCTGCAAATTTCAATAAACCTAAAAACTTAAACATTACTACTGTATATCGTATTGTACTCATTTATCAGTTTATCAGAGCAGTCTTTTATAATCAATAGTATAACCATTGCATTGTCTGCTGTATAAAAATCTCAACCTTACACAGATACCTATGATTTCTCAAAATTCCCAAACTAAATAGAGCAACGTTGTGCCTGTCTGCTGGGGCGCACGCTCGTGATCCCAACAACACGCAGGAGGAATCAAGATTAACACTCTTACACCTTGTCCTTGTTCTTCCTCCACTCTGTGACCTCCATTCGTCTTTTATAAGATCCCCAGTTTTTCTCCCAGGACTTCATTTTTTTTTGCTTTCCCTTTCTGTCCTTTTCTTATCCTGGTTATCCTCGGTGTAAAAATGTGATGGAAAAAGAATAGGAGAAAAGAATTTGGTGAATGTGTTTTATTTTGTGTGTGTGGGAGAGAGAATGCTCTGGAGATTACACAGGTGTTACAGCATAGTGTCATTAACATTTTAGTCCCCAGAATGTGGTGTCCATCATGACATCGACGTGATAGCTGTCAAAACTCAACACATGCCAGCTGCACATCCATCGTATTCTCCCACGATACGCAAACAGACAGCTGGCAGTCAGGAAGCCCTTCGGACTTTGGTACAAATTCAATTCTCACTCTCACTCACTCATTTTCTACCGCTTATCCGAACTATCTCAGGCGTCATTGGGCATCAAGGCAGGATACACCCTGGACGGAGTGCCAACCCATCGCAGGGCACACACACTCTCATTCACTCACACACTACGAACAATTTTCCAGAGACGCCAATCAACCTACCATGCATTTCTTTGGACCAGGGGAGGAGACCGGAGTACCCGGAGGAAACCCCCGAGGCACGGGGAGAACATGCAAACTCCACACACACAAGGTGGAGGCGGGAATCGAACCCCCAACCCTGGAGGTATGAGGCAAACGTGCTAACCACTAAGCCACCTGACCCCTACAAATTTAATTATTCCATCTTAGTGTTTGAACTGGAAGAAATCAAAGGACATCCATCCATTTTATTTATTTACACTTGTTTAATTCTTTCTTCAATTTTTTTGGTTTAGGAGGTTAGCTAAAGCCACAGAAAGTTTCATGATCCTCTTTATACGGGTCAGGTTTGTGTTGAATCTGGCACCTTTCCCAGGAAATCTGGGTGTGGTATGAAAATGCACCATGTATGGAACAGTATGTCAGTCGAGTGCAGACATCATGTCTATGACAAAAAGGGAAAAAAATGGCTTAGAATTTACTTCATCATATCGTACTTAAAGCAATAGTTGCAAACCCCAAGCAGCGATCATAGGGGTCCAAGCACTAAGGACCCATAAAACAAAATACGCAAACCACTTTTCTAAAACAACGTTGCCCCTATTTAGAATGTCTTAAAATACTATTCTGATGCAGCCTACAGTATACAACATAACCTAAGAAACTGTAACAGTTAGTAATGAGTCAATCTAAGATCATTTATTTGATGCATAGTTACTTTTGTTAGATAAGTTTTATTACTTTGGCGTGGTTGTCTTCTGAAACCAAATATCTGCTATTTATGAAAAGAATAAATTCATAAACAAACACATGTTTGGTTGCAACACCCACTCAAATATCAATACAAAATGCTCTAGATTCATTGCAACCCTTTATAAAGAATGTTTTGAATGTTTAGCTCAGTCAGAATATCATTAAATTTAACTTGGATGGAGTTTGTCGGAAGAGCACAGTTTTAAGTGCTATGCCAATAGAAGTGAGTGAAGCTTAAAGATTTTTCATTTCAGCCAAAACATTGAGATCTTCCAGTGACTTCACTTACAAGGATATGATGCTAGACTTGATCCAGATCAAAGTATTTTTGAAATAATACTTGAAAAAAACTAAAAAAGCATCCCATTCCAGCCTAAAATACTTTTTTTTTATCTCCACCTATTGGACATGTAAAAAACTCTCTAAAAAAGGACTCTCTAAAAAACTACAGTAGGAAGATTAGGATGAGTCCGACTCTGCTCCCTGGTGTTTTGGTTCTACAGTGAGGTGATTCGTACTTCTACAAATATGAACATGTTCTTTTAAATGAGGAAGAAGAAATAGCTAGCTGTCAAATTTCAGGTCACCATGATAGATGACAGACTTAAGTTAAAATCTTTTATGATGCTCATTCTCATGTTCCTGATAACACAACACATCTTGACTTTTTTTACTCCAAATGACGATGGGTTCCCTTGAGTCTGGTCCCTCTGAAGGCTTCTAGCTCATCACCGTCACCTTTGGCTTGCTCATTCAGGACAAATTTAAACATTTATTTAGCTGGATTTCTCTAAAGCTGCTTTGTGACAAGGTCCATTGTGAAAAGTGTTTTATAGAAAAATGTAACTGACTTGAACCATGCTCTAGATTTGGCGGGGTGTGACCTGGCAGGTCTGCCTCTGAGAACCATTCAACCTCTGCAACTGATCCAGAATGGAGCTGTGCAACATGTTTTCAACCTTCCTAAGTTCTTCTACACCACTCTGTTATTACGTTCCCTCCAGTGGCTTCCTGTAGCTGCCCACATCAAATGTAATACCTCGATGCTTGCATACGAAGCCAAAAAAGGACCAGCACTAATTTACCTCAAAGCACTAATCTCTCCTCACTTACACTGTACTCACATTGTACCATGCTTCCTCAAATCCCCCAGGACTGCTCGACTGATCCCACCATCTTTCTGGGTAAAAAAAGGTACACGACAGCGGCATTGCTACGGTTGGAAGGGATGAGGTTCTTAGCTTCCCCAGACTATGACTTACCAACAGTTGCTTTATTATTACCTCACCAACTAACTGAATGAATGAATGAATAAATGATGACTGTCCAATGTCCGTATACTAACAACAGTTCCACCTGCTTACAGTACGGGAATACAGTAGGTACTATCCTGTTCTATTTAACAGCTTGACACATAAGTTTTAAAACTGCATATAGCTGAATGAACGTGTAAAATAAGCTCTAACTGATAGATGGGTTTCTTGTACTGGTAAGTTTAGTACTAAGACCAGAGGCTTTTGACAGTATATGATGGGCTTAATCCCCAAAGCCCCACCCCCAATGGTACACATTAAAATGATCTTCATCTAGATGTCCTAAAAGCTGAGGCACTGGCAGTGCTCAAGCTATGTCTAAATAATAATAATAATAATAATAATAATAATAATAATAATAATAATAATAATATGTTTAATTTATATAGCACCTTTCCCAAGCTCAAGGACACTTTACAAGGTACATAGTGTAACATAGATATTTGTCGGACATTTGCCTAGGACAAAGGATCATACATATACACACATATACATATTCGTCGGACATTTGCCCAGGACGAAGGATCACATGCAGCTGCATGAGATAATAGCAGAAGACAGGACTATACACAAAAACATACAGTACAAGAGATAGGACTCTACATAGTACACGATACTTACACCACATTTCAGAAAAATTAAGGACTCCTAATACATATGCAAAAAGACTTACCTAATTCCTAAAATACTTCAACTAGCACTTAAGAACTTTGCATCACCTCCTTAAGGTTACTGGTAGTGTTCTTGGTCTAGTGATCCAGTATCATGAAGCAGGGGATGTGGTAGCTGAGTAGTTAAGGTGTTGGATTACCAACTGGAAGGTTGGGAGGTCAAATCCCAGGTCCATCAAGATGCTACTGCTGAGCCCCTGAGCAAAGCCCATAACACTTCATTTCTCAGCTGTTTAAAATGAGATATAATGTAAGTCACTCTGGTTAAATATACGTCTCCAAAATCCTATAAATGTATTTATTGACAGAAAATTCAAAGCTGGTTTGGATAAACACCAAATGTCCGAAATGTAAAACGTAAATAAATGAAGAATATAAATTAAAATATATAATAAAAATATACAAAGCATAGAATGTCAATACAATTACACTAAAAATAAAATGAACAATACAGGTGTAAAAATGAAATTATGAGGAAAACATATAAATATGTATATATGAATGCAAAGGGGAAAAACACATAAGTACAAGTTTAATTAGAACACAATAAGCAGAAACCTCACTTATACTGTACTGTATAAGTGTTTTAACTTGTCTTGTTTTCAGTTTTTTATCAAATTGGATATTGGATAGTGTTTTAGAAGAGAAGAAAAACGTCTGCACAGTAGTTAGACTGAAATGAAATGAAATGCAAATGTACTGCAGGAGCTTTGCATCTATTATCAGCCATAAATCGCTGAGGTAAAGTAATTAAGAAGATCCTCACTAATAATATTTTAATATCTTCAGGCAAAACTTTTCATTATCCATTTCTCTCTCTCTCTCGCTTTCTTTTTTTTTTTTTTTTCTTTTTTACACCTTGACTTAAACCATTATTCTAAGATTAAAGCTAGTTTAACATTAGGAACCCTAATGTTCTATTAAAACAAAGTTAATCAATGCAGCGAATTTGCAAATCTCATGCCGAAAGACAGAGAAAGAAAATATTCCTGTGGTAAAGGAAAATATCTACATATATTACTATAGGTTCATGTAAGCTCAGCTTTGTTCAGTTTTTACAGGATTAGTGCATGTTTAAATATTTAATGTTGCCCTTGTACCTCAGATATTTAAAATAAAGGTTAATAAACAAGCATGCATATTCAGAAGGGCTTCATGAATTAAGGATAATATTTAAAGAGATTCCTGTAATTTCCTTTTTTTTTCCCTCCTTTCCCAGTTTTGGCTTCTTCATGTGATATTTTGATATCTCTTTTGGATAATTTATAGCTTTATTTTCAAATTACTTGCGTAGTCGATTACTGACATTTTGTTGATGGTTGGTAGATGATTTACAAAGCGTCTATAAAATGTCACCAGGACACTTTTTTTCATTTTTAATTAATGTTGCTTTGTTGTATTTTTTTTCTTAAAGCTTGTATGTGATGGATGGTTGCATAGAACCTATACCAAGGGTGTCCAAACTTATCCTCAAAGGGCTGGTGTTTATTTTATTCCTCCTAAACCATAGGAACCTGTTTTCCACTTCCTCAAAAAATGTGCCTTGCTTCTCACTGGCACTTTCCCAATTCCTTCTGACTCTTTTTTCAACCTCCCCCTGAATCATTCCCACATCCCACTTGCCCTTTCCCAACTTTTTCTGATTATTTCCGACTTCCCACTGACTCTTTCCCAGTTACCACAAAGTCTTTTCCACTTTCTGCTAGCCCTTTTCCAATATTTTCTGATCCCCCTTGGCCTTCCCCGATTCTTTTCTTTTCTACTTCCCACTGACTCTTTTCCACATCCCACTTTCTCTTCCCCAATTTTTTCTGACTGAAGTTTTTCCAACTTCCCCCTGATTCTTTCTTACTTCCAACAAACTCTGTTCCACATCCATTGGCGCTGTCATACTTCTTATGACTTTTTCCGATTTCCCACCGAATCTTTCCCACATCCCACTTACTCTTCCCCAATTCTTTCTGACTTTTTCTGACTTCCCATTGACTTTTTCCTACTTCCCACAAACTCGTTTTAACTTTCAACTGGCCCTTTTCCAATACCTTCTGACTCTTCCCCAAATCCCACTTGCTCTTCCCCAAATCCTTCTAACTTTTTCCCACATCCCAGAGACTGGGATGACAAACTCCATTCCACTTCCTGCTGGTCCTTTCCCCTGTCCCACAGTCTCTGATTCCTCTGTTTAATCAGTTGATCTTGGCTTTCCCTAGACTCAGGTCTGGCTTCTGCTTGGCTGGAATAAAAACTTGCACCCACATTGACCCCTTTCTAGAAAGATCACCTGTAACACCTGATTTATAAAAACAGAACTTTGTAGTTGTAACAAACTCTTTGTCATTGTAGTTCATTTAGATTTTTTTCTAGAAGGAATTGTTGTTCATCTGCAGGCCACAACATCCCTTTTTGTCCAATTGCAGCTTGAAACATTACAATTTGTTAATTGTTGTTCTTTGACTTTGGGGTCGTGGTTTAAATTTATTTATTTTATATTGCATTTTCTCTGTTCTCAGATACTGTGCCTGAATTATCGCTGTCTTTTGAATAAACTCCTGCTTTTGCATCCTATCACAACATGTCTTCCTTCATGATAATACCTCCGTTTTATTGAGTGGAATAGTGAAATGTATAGGTTTGTAAATCTTAAAGCTACATCCTAATACACATGCAATATGAGGCAAAATAACTATGATTTAAAAAAAAAAACAACAACAACAACTTTTTATTTCTGCCTTCAAATTGGTCAGTCAGAAATCCTTCTTTCACTAACTTCATAAATGTGTACGTAATTTTCTGAAATATTCTGGTATTAAACCAAATCCTATTTATACACATGTAAATGGAGCATATTTTTTTTTTTCTGTCTTCTGCTTGCCATCTGTTCTAATGCATTTGTTACTAAAATGTTAGCCAATACTTCACCCATAAAGCTTGAAAAAACAAAAACAAGATTGCCTGCTTGCTGTATTGACTTATTTTGGCTTAATTTCTAATCTGCTTAGGAGATCAGGGGCGTCAATAGGCCCTTTTTAGGGGGCGCTTTAGCCCCCCTAAACTTCTGCCCAGCCCCCCTAAAAAATTATTTGATTAATTATTTTTTGATCGCTTCAGTCCCCTTTAAAAACGCATTTGAAGCGGCGAGAAGCTGCGTCATGTTTCGGCTCCTCCCCTGAACTGAGTCTGCATGGATTCAACGCGTTTTCCAATCAGCAGGGACGCCGAGCAGAGCGAACATCAGAGAGTACAAGGTGTGTGTGCTTTTATTGATGGATTGCTATGATATGACATCTGCATCGGTGCAG
Organism: Tachysurus vachellii; assembly: GCF_030014155.1. NCBI lineage: Eukaryota > Metazoa > Chordata > Actinopteri > Siluriformes > Bagridae > Tachysurus > Tachysurus vachellii. The sequence goes on from NC_083465.1 coordinate 26,374,944, forward strand.
TTCTTGTAATTGCAGTTTACTGGACCAATACACAGTTCGGTTTCTCATCCAATTCGTCTTCGCTGCATTCAACTTCAGCCCTTATCACAATGTGATAGTTGTTTTTTCTTCCAACAAAAATGAAGCGATTAACATCCATGAAAACATACTTTAGAAAACGACCATGATTTATTTTAATTGACCTTTTAAAATGTAAAACATATTATTGTGTATTTCGGCATTACAAATATGCAGCCATGCACAGAAATGATTAAAGACACATCATTATATGTCTGAAAGCACTAAATGGCACAACTCACAACTCAAAATGTTCTAGTGACTGGTCACATCTAAATTTTTCATTTTTTTTACAGTGAAATACAGGGAATACAATGGAATAGTGGATTGCAATAAGGTTAGTAGTATACAACCCTACCCTGGGGGCTGAGCCCCCCTAAAATGAAAATTCTAGAATCGCCCCTGCAGGAGATAGTATATAAACTCTCCTATCTGTACACAGATACGATCCTAATGCAAAACCATTCATTAAAGAGAAGAGAACTATTTTACTTGTAAGACTGAATTATAATAACCAACTCAGATCCTGTGCTAATTAATGAGTACTAGTTTAACATTTTGTGAGTCAATAATATATTTTTTGAATGAGCAGATTTAATTACTCCACTAACAATGGAGCACATGTGTAATTAATATTTCAGCAATATGCTTTCTCGACGTGGCCAAAGCTAATATGTAGATGACATATTCATCTCCCATAAGCCTATGAAAAATGCACCAGCCACTTAAAAGCAACGGAGAGCCGAAAGGAAGACTCGTTCCTCCCTCTGTGATGGGGTTTGACTTCTTCCAGCTGACAAGAATGGATATTTTCAGAACAAGTGCCATAAATGAAAGCTCCGTCCCTCTCGAAAATCTCTCTTCTATCCATACATACAGTACATATTTTGGCTCATAAGGTGGATGGCGTGGTTTGATAAAATATCCGCAGAAACATTATCTCCTTCTTTAAATCGCATGCTTCAGAAGCATTCTTCTAATGTAATGTGTGTTGAATTATTTAGCGGTCACCCATGCATCAGGGATCCTGGTCGTTGTGCGCTCTGATGGCTCTTTGAAGCGAGCGATTTACTCAGGTCCACTCTGCCTATGTGGCAAACGAAGAACCGAAGCTGACAAGACGTAAAGTAAAGTAAAGAATGTCTATGACGGCTGATGGGTCTGAATAAAGACTTTGTTGTGAGACAAAAACAAAGAGCAATAAGGCATGGTAGGTAGGTTAGATTTCTTTGAATTGATTGGCTAAACTCTTGTTTTCTTTGCTGTTTTACATCCATCTGTTTTAAGTGAAATCTCACTTGGTCTATGGTGCAGTGCTGAAATTATACTATAATAGCATTCATGCAGTGATACTGATCTATCAGTGGCATATTCTTTTTATATTAAAAGATTTTAGTGTTTCCTTCAAAGGCTTTATAGAAAATAATTCTATTTTTTATAGCATTTTCTCAAAGCCGCTTTACAGAACATAAGAAATACAGTACAAAAAGTTTCATATTATTCATTCATTCATTCATTTTCTACCGCTTATCCGAACTACCTCGGGTCACAGGGAGCCTGTGCCGTGGATCTCAGGCGTCATCGGGCATCAAGGCAGGATACACCCTGGACGGAGTGCCAACCCATCGCAGGGCACACACACACTCTCATTCACTAACGCAATCACACACTACAGACAATTTTTCCAGAGATGCCAATCAACCTACCATGCATGTCTTTGGACCGGGGGAGGAAACCGGAGTACCCGGAGGAAACCCCCGAGGCACGGGGAGAACATGCAAACTCCACACACACAAGGTGGAGGCGGGAATCGACCCCCCAACCCTGGAGGTGTGAGGCGAACGTGCTAACCACTAAGCCACCGTGCCCCCCCGTTTCATACTATACAAAGATTAATATTAAACAAAAGTTCAAGACTGATATTAGACTTATATTTAAATGTGTTTGTATTTATCTCTAATGAACAAGCCTGAGGTGACTGAGGTGACTGTGATGAGGAAAAAGTCCATTAGATGGAAGAGGAAGAAACATTGAAAGGAACCAGACTCAAAAGTGAACCTCATCCTCATTTGGGTGACACTTTAGGGTGTGATTATAAACTATTTATTATTATAAATAACGTCCTTTCTACAGTCAGATACAGTCTGATAATTGTGTATTGATTAGGAGGTTGTTGTCACGTGTTATTGGCATCTCTCCACTGAATGTCTGAAATCCTTATGATGTGGAATCTAACTGGAGATGGTACTCTGGATGCCTCAGGATCCTCACAGGTTTGGTCTCTTCTCAATGTAGGTCCATAATCTTCATTACATGGAACATAACTGGAACTGGTACAATCTCTGGACGGGTGTAAAAGAGAAACAATGATAGAGTAAATAATCTGTTTTTATTAACCCTTAATTACTAGTGTATATTACTGTCATATAAACAGAAAAACATCGCTGACAAACTCACAGATAAACAGCGTCTATAATCCAGTCAATCTTACACATTATTACCAAAACAAACATACCTTAATGACCATGTGCTCCAATTTCCAGACTTGGTTAAAGGGTAAAAACATAACTTAAAAGAGGTAAAATGTCATAAATATCAGTGCATTTAATAAAAATAACATTAAATACGTCATTTAGAATGAAAAAAAGAAATAATTAAATAAGTAATTTAAATATGAAATAGGATTATTAAGAGCACAAATTAAACCTAGATCTCTCATTCACACAACAGAAAGGGAAATGGTGGAGCCAAAACAGGAAATTAGAAATTTGAAACAGGAAATATAGAAAATTGTCCTATTAGAAAATAGGACAATTTTCTATACATATTTAATAATAGAAATTTTGTACCAGTTGCACTAATGCTAATGAATTTAATTTGTGTCTTGATCAGCCTACAGAGGACTAAAACACTCTCCCCTTCACACACTCTCCCAATTACTAAATCACACACACATCTGGACTCAATTTTATACTCACATTACAAGAGAACATTCAGCTTACTCAAGTATATGAAATATACTCTGTGTGTTTGTTCTGGCTCTGTACAGTGTCATTGTTGATACGGGGTGTCAGTAGTACATTATTGTTCACTTTGTCCTGCTGTTAACTTGGAATATTTAATCAGAATAATTTTGAAAACTACATTATATATATATATTGTAGTTTTATAATTCATTATATAATAGCAGAAAAGTCAATACACAGAAGGGAAAACGATGCTGGATGTAAAACGTCCATTTTCTCCCAGATTTACTTTCTCTTCACACAGAGCTAAAGTTTAACTTGCAAATTCACAAGCCTCGTACTTGTGAACCAATAGTGACAAAGTGGGTGAGACTGTGATATCTTTAACCCTTATATGTTGTTTGTATTTTAGTTACTCAGCCAGTGTTGGTGGGTCTGCTGGACCTGCTGCATTTTTAGGTTTTTAATTCAACACAATCAAAAATGTTATGTTAAAATACTCTACAGATGTTTACTTCATCCCAATTACAAGCAATATAAACAGCATATATGGTTAATATTTGCCCTTTACCTTTATTACCTCACATTTTTTTATTAAAGTGCTACTCATTTTTTAATAAAATGTAATAAAAAAAGAAAATGTGGGGGCCACGGTGGCTTAGTGGTTAGCATGTTCGCCTCACACCTCCAGGGTTGGGGTTCGATTCCCGCCTCCACCTTGTGTGTGTGGAGTTTGCATGTTCTCCCCGTGCCTCGGGGGTTTCCTCTGGGTACTCCGGTTTCCTCCCCCGGTCCAAAGACATGCATGGTAGGTTGATTGGCATCTCTGGAAAATTGTCCCTAGTGTGTGATTGTGTGAGTGAATGAGTGTGTGTGTGTGCCCTGCGATGGGTTGGCACTCCGTCCAGGGTGTGTCCTGCCTTGATGCCCGATGACGCCTGAGATAGGCACAGGCTCCCCGTGACCCGAGGTAGTTCGGATAAGCGGTAGAAGATGAATGAATAAATGAAAAAAAGAAAATCAAATTTAATCAAGTTATGAGTGGGAAAAAATCAACAAATTTACAAGGAAGCAAAGTTTTTCAAAACTATTTATGTTTATGAATACGGGTCCCACAGACCCGAACAACATACAAGGGTTAACCTGTAAAATTTGTCTGAGCTGCTAATTATTAAGTAGACGTGACACCGAAATGTTTTTTAGTGTTACTTGGTGCAGATATAAAAACAAAAACAGTCCACAGACATACGCTAGGGTGATTGTTTATTGTAAATATCATTTTCTTTTTCTTTGCTTAGTAAGCTTTTTGGCTAGAATGTCGCCAGCTTTGTGAAACATTTTGTTGTCGGGATTAAAATTTTTTTTAAAATGCAATGAAATAGAAAAAAAAGAAAACAACACACAATGACCCAAATACTTTCCTGCTCTACCTTATAGACGAATATAGATAGTCTTTATTGTACAGAAAAAAAACACTTAAAAATGCTAATTTAAGCAGTGCTAAGGATTCATTTTCCTCTCTTGTGCTTGTCTTCTTTGCATAATGTATGCCATAAAAGCACAATTTAATATATTTATAATCTACTTTAACCTTCTACACGCTTCAGTGAAGCTTTCGCAAAGAGGACACCAAATTTGCTCATATTGACCATCAAACACAAATCCCACCATGAGTTGCAAGCTATTTGTGTTGCAGCTTTGAGGGACATGTCCAATTTTATGGACTACACTTGAGACAGTAGGGCTTTAGAGTTTAATATGGGCCGACGGCTGGCACAGTGAAGAAAGCATAAAGCCTCTGGTGTAAATGTTTAAAAGCAGGCTGACTCCTAACAGGTCCAGACCCAGAATTATCCCACATTAAAGAAGAAAATCTGGTCATAAACCACTGTGAGGAATTTAAAAATGAACCCTGGTGTGTATAACATGGTGTGTGTGCTGTATAGAGTGTCATCTTTTACAAAATGCCTTCTTTTTTGGTTTCAGCTGCTTAGCAATTTCCAGCTATGCTCATCAGAGAGCAAAAGAAATGGAGCAGCGTTTAAGAGGGCACTTTCCTAACAGGGTCACACGGCAATACCTGAAAACACTGTTAAAATATTAAAGATAATACACAAATTCAATTAGAGGGATATCATGGAGAGGGGAAAAAGCAGGCTGCGGTGGTTCACCACATCGGGAGAAAGACTAGCAACTCAGCAGCTTTTTTTCTGTAACGATGCTATTTTCTCTGAGCTCGTGGGAAGCATCTGCACACTCTAGGATTTTTTAAACATCAGTTCAGATAACACTGTGTTTGTTGCTGCAATGAAATGAATTATGCCTGTTCTTTTGCTTTAGTCAGGCAAAACTAGCATAAGTATTCACCCACTTGGATATTTACAGTACACAAGTGTTACAACCTGGATTTGGACTCGATGTCATGATGTCATAAATCAAGCCAAGTCAAGAGTCTTTTATTGTTATTTCGAACATAAATATATAACTGGTGGTGTACATAGTGAAAGGAAACAACGATCTTCCAGGACACTGATGCTATATAAACACACAGAGCTAAGAGTTAAAAAGTAAATTTAACCTATTCAAGACACTAAAAGACAGATACATTAAATAGCATTGGTTCTACAGTAAGTGAGTGCAAAAAAGGATGTTATTGTACTATATTGTAAATCAACACAAAATCGTACATAATATTTAAGTAGGGATCATTACAAACGGCTTCATGAAAACCAAGAAAAATGATCTCAAATGCTTGAGAAAAAAAATTCTAAACATCCCATGAAACATCCTTTAGATTTATTATTTTAAAATATACAAATGTTAAAGAATCAACCTGGACTTTGGCCTAGAGATAGAACAAAAATTGGTGACTAGGAAAAGCAGGGGATCATGAAAGAAACAACCAAGAGGTAAAGGGTATCTAACAAGATGATACTACCACCACCATGTTTCATTAATGCTTCAAGGATAATGAGCATGGATGATGGGGATCCATAATGAATAAAGCTGTAATACATACTCAAGACATTTTACATCACTGCTAGTAGACATTGCCTTTGCCTGACTACTTATTATCATCCATTCATCCATCCATCTATCCATCCTGCCATTGATCTTTCTATCCATCCATCCATCCATTCTTCCATCCATAGCAAGGAGCCTGGAGTCTATCCCAGGGGACATGAGGCACAAGGCATTGGACACCCTTGACGAGATGCCAACCTATAACATGGCACAATCCCACACTAACCCCCCCATTCACACATTACAGTATAGGTAGAGATGCCAATTTGCCCATAAGCATGTCTTTGGACTGGGGAGGAAAACTGAGTACTCGGAGGAAGCCGCTGAGGCAGAGTAAGGAATCAGACCCCCAACCCTGGAGGTATAAAGCAAACCTTTATCCCATATCTAGTTGTCCTTTGGATTGCAAATTCCCTGATATGCATTAAAAACATTTTACAGCTTAATTTCATGCTTGGACCCTAATAATCGCTGCTTGTGGGGATGTTTCATTATTTTTATAATTTATGCTAGTTGGTCATAATTATTTAATTATGAATTTGATTATAAAAATCTAATATCGAAAAGTGAATCATATGTTATTTTTTAGTTGACGCAATATATTGAAATGTCCTAGTTTTGTGCCATCTGTGCAACTGCTGTAGGAATTTAACACCTAATATTGACTCACATACAATTTATCTATTTTTCCTTGAGAAATAATTATTATAAATTATGGAATAACGACAATGGTGGACTTGATTTAAAGCCCATTTTATAAACACAGGACTGAGAGAACTATTCTAGTAGAGAAATCAACTGTACTGTTCCACAAATACAGTATTATATCCCACAATATCCTCCTTCAACCTTCCATAGCTATCTCAGTTGGAAGGTCTAATCCTTGGCTGTTGGTGTTCTATAATGAGCTAACATGCTCAACTCCATCCTTTAGTCATCTCCTAACGAGGCCACTCATCCTGACGCTGCAGCCGTGGCCCCATTAAACTTCCCAGGAGCCTCGGCTCCTCTGTTGATTCTAAACGGAGGCGTGCAATTACTGGAGTATCTCTTTTTTGTGTGAACAAACAAGGAGCGAGAAAAAGAAATTGAGTGCAATAGAGAGTAAGAGTGAGGGAGGAAACACCAGTTCTGACATCTCAGGGAATTTCACAGGCATGGCTAATCGAAAGTGATCAGCGGAAGATTTTAATATTTAACTAGCCGGCGACGCGGCCCAAAGTTTCTAATGAAATTATAACTCATGCTTGAAAAGCAAAAGTGTATGTGTTGTGGGTGCGTAAATAATTCAGGCGGCCCATATCTCCTCGCTTTTCTGTTCAGCCGGAGACAAGTGGTACTCGTGAGCTTTTAAAAGAGGAGGAGGAAATGGAAAGATGGGAGGCTGTGACAAAACATGAACAACAGCTCCCAAATTAAAGAGACACTCCGTCTGAAGGATGAAGCGCCTTAATTAATTTATTTACTTTAAAACACATGAAAAGCAACACCAAAAACTAGCCTCATCTCCTTTAGCTAAAACCCAGTCTACCAGATCCTTTTTTTTTTTTTTACTTGAATATGTTTAGTATTCAATTACCCCCCAAATCAATTAATTAGCTCTTTTTTTTTTTGAGAGGTCGGGGATGATGAGTCCACTATCCATGAGGGCTGGTGAAATATTTAGGCTGACGGCATTCATATTAATGGTAACATTACACATACGTCTCCTCGCCCCCAAAATTCAATTAGAATTCAACTCAACATTGATGTCAGTGCCACGTCAGGCATATAAATGTACCATGGCTTCGGGTGATAGTGTCTATTTTCATACATTATTTTTCAGATAGCTTAGCTTTTGGCTTTAGCTTTTTGACCTCCCTTGCGGCGTTATTCCAACAGAAAAAGAAGAAGAATTACATATTTGATAGGAACTAATTAGACCGGCCCTTTACCTGTGGGGGGCTTCAGGTGGCTCTGTGCTAAATTATTGGAGATGTTCTATTTAGTATTCAACTTTATGTGGAGAATTTTTTTTGGTTTTACTCCAGAGAGAGCGAGGGAGAGCAACCATTTCGGATAAACTTCTTCCGATATAGAATATCGTGCCATTTCTAAAATTGAAAGCAGGCGTCTATATTTAATTCCACAGCACGAGTGATCAGTGCTCACTTGATGCTAATAGGCAGTGCATTGACTTACCTCAAACATAATTATGTGCTACTCGAAAAGTTGCTTAAAACAAGATTACATGCATAAATATTAAATTAAGAGAGAAGCCATCCAGCACCGTAAAGAAATCGGTTGAGGACACAATGATAATCTTGATTAGAGTATGATATGAATACATTTATATTATGAACTAGAAGTAAATAAAGTAAGATAAAACTTAACAAATGAGTGCTTGTTATTTTACATGGTCATTTATGGCATTATTGATACTAATTCCAAATAATTTGGAAAAGTCAAACTATCAAATTAAACTAGCATAAAATTGCATACATTCAGAAGATGCATTAATTTTCGAAGAACAATTAAAGTAGAGAGAGAAATGTCATTTCCATGGTGTGGAAGTGGCTGGCGAGCCAAGGAACCTTCTTAGGATCCGTCCATTTTTTGTACTGCATATCGTACAGCTTCAGAAGTGACAGTGACAGTGACGTGACATACGGCTAAGTACAGTACGGTGACCCATACTCAGAATTTGTTCTCTGCATTTAACCCATCCAAAGTGCACACACACAGCAGTGAACACACACACAACGTGAACACACACCCGGAGCATTAGGCAGCCATTAATGCTGTGGCGCCCGGGGAGCAGTTGGGGGTTCGGTGCCTTGCTCAAGGGCACCTCAGTCGTGGCCGGCCCGAGACTCGAACCCACAACCTTAGGGCTAGGAGTCAGACTGTCTAACCGTTAGGCCACAAATTCCACAAGTGTACAAGCTAGAGCAAGTCTATGACCTCTGTAAAGCTAGTAAACCAACCAACTAAGCCAGGGGAAGGGGAATTCCAGTGGGTAGTCTATAGGGGGATCATAGCAGGGACAGGGCAGAACAGAAGAAAAGACCTGATTTGGAAAGGTAGTCATAGAAGTGTAGGAAGACATGCCTGAAAGGGGTGAGGATGGTAAATGGGTGAAGTGAAACAGATGGAAGAAGTATTTCCAAGACACAACAAGGGGTTTTACTAAACTGACATGGAGCAGTAGACAGGCAACTGACATGCCGACAATCCAATCTGTGCTGTTTAAGATATTCTCCCTAGTCAATACATGGTTTGAGAAGGATGGATTTTGCTACCTGTGTAAACTCACGGATGCCAACCTGAAGCATATTCTGTCTAGAGACAGGCTTTGGCAAGGTATAGTGGCACAACCAAGTTAGCAGATGTTAGCAGCAGTACTGGAAATTAGGAGGCCAGGTGTTGGGAGAGGAACTCCCGAGTCTTGAACTTCCATTTGCTTTGTTAGGAAGTGGCAAATTTTGAAGCCAGTGCTAACTCAAAGGATAAGACAAAGTTGTACTATTAATTGGAGGATAATTTGCTCAAATGCCATGATGGCAATGCAGCCTCAATTGGACCATTGTGCAAGGCCCACATTTAGCTGCACATTTCTACCTTTTATCCAGAACACCTTACATTTCGTCGCTGTCGGGCGGAATCCTCGTATCTCCAAAACCGTTATTTATCAGGAAATTAAAAAAACGCTGTACCTTATCTGCAGTGCACAGGGTTTAGTCCGCGTTGCAGTGGATTGTCTTGCGCTAAATTCCTGTCCTCAGATGAGCACCAGAACTAGCGGGGGTCAAGATTTTTTTTTCTTTGAGCCCAGTGTTTTGAAGACATTTACCTCAGAAGACGTGTTGATTCGTTGCGACTCTTCTTGAGGAGAAATATGCCGTGAAGCTCTCCCACGGAGTGAGGAAGAGGTGGACAGTTGAAGTGTCCAATGGAGTTATGAGATTTGCGCTCAAGCTATTTTCAAGACTTTAGATTGGTTAATAACTTGTAAAAATAACAGACCACGTGGGGACTGACCAATAGCATCGATATGTGAAAAAATATGAAATTGACAAACTTTGGACATACGAGGTTTCCGCCCGACAGCGACGATTTGTTTCATTTATACCACTAAGCAGTTAAGGGTTAGATGCCGTGCTCAAGAGCCCAGCAGGGGCAGCTTGCTGGTTTTGGGATTCAAACTCACAACCTTACCACCAGTAGGTCGACACTGTAACGACTAAGCTACCACTACCACGAAGGCCTGCTCAGGTGTGTAAATGTGATAAATAAAAGCTGAGATTAAAAACAAAGTCTTAAATGATTCCAGTCAAGAAAGATCTTTAATAATCTTAATGGGAAGCCCAGAATATTGACACCTAACCCGAGTGTGTACATACAGAACTTTCCTTAAATAAATGTTGACATATCTTTGATCCTAAGTCAATACGACTGCTTACACAATTTTTTTTCTTCACCCCTTTAGTTTCTGGTCTTCTGGTAGAGATTTATTCTTGTATTACAGATCCTTAAACAGCTCTGTGCTTGGAAGAGATGAAATAAAATCTTGTTGTGATCTTTATTTCTATTTCTTGAGTTCTTTACAAAGCTTATACTTGATCATAGGAAAAAAGGCCACAAAGCCTTAAGGGTCACTTATAAACTTGCATGAATATCATTGCTTGCTTCTAAAAGTTTCTAATTGTTCTGATGCTTGCAAAAAAAACAGAATACCTTTCAAGAAACTTCCGATTCGGGCATGCTGATTAGAGAGCAAAAGTGATACTTCAGTGACAAGGCGGCCATTATTAATTCATCGCAAACAGTGGAATTATGGGGTTACTTTGAAAAATGTTCAAAACTGGTGTCCCGGAATAAAAAAAAAAGCAGAGGGGGAAGTCTAATTCATTAACATTTCATTGGCAAATCAACTTTCATATGAACTATTTGCAATATACGGCTGTCATAATCAAGCAGGTGTCCAGAAAAGAGAGTCTGACAAGTGAATAAAGGGACTGGGAATATGTCAGCGGTGGTTCTCACAGTTTCTTCTCTCTGTCACGTTGCCAAAGCCCAGTGTTAAGCAGAAACCATCACCAAAGGAACAGCAATGCTTGAGGCATTGACATGAAAAAGGAAGAAAAAAAAAAAGTTCATGTCCTCCTTCCTGTGACAGAAGTCTCTGAGTAATCTTGTAAGGCGTGAGAGGATTGTTCAAAGGAGAGCGTTTCTCCAGTTTTGGGAGCAGAAATGTGGCCCAGCTCATAACTGTGTAATTGTGTGCTTGTGCTCTGTCCCTTGGCTTTGTGCAAATTCTTTTACTTTCACCTTGAAAGTGAGCTTCAACTCTTAAAAGGAGGAGTGTGGATGCAAAGGGAACAGGAGTGAGACACTTGGAGCGAGAACTTGTGATGCTGTAAGGCAGGATTCTAACACAAGAACATTCAAAGTCTAAAGAGTTTCACAGGAAGAAGGTTGAAATTAACCTTCATTTTCACAGCTGGAAAGTTGGGGAACGTTTTTAAAGGTAAGGCCTGCATCTTTTTGTGAAATTACCTTTAAGAAAGCCATGTGCTCCCTACCTAATGGTAGGCTCCTGGATGTCCATTGTTTCCGAATTTCACAGCATGTCTGAAGAAACATATCGTCGCTGTCGGGCGGAAACCTCGTATGTCCAAATTTCATATTTTTTCACATATCGATGCTATTGGTCAGTCCCCACGTGGGTCTGTTATTTTTACAAGTTATTAACCAATCTAAAGTCTTGAAAATAGCTTGAGCGCAAATCTCATAACTCCATTGGACACTTCAACTGTCCACCTCTTCCTCACTCTGCGGGAGAGCTTCACGGCATATTTCTCCTCAAGAAGAGTCGCAACGAATCAACACGTCTTCTGAGGTAAATGTCTTCAAAACACTGGGCTCAAAGAAAAAAAAATCTTGACCCCCGCTAGTTCTGGTGCTCGTCTGAGGACAGGAATTTAGAGCAAGACAATCCACTGTAACGCGGACTAAACCCTGTGCACTGCAGATAAGGTACGGCGTTTTTTTTAATTTCCTGAAAAATAACGGTTTTGGAGATATGAGGGTTCCGCCTGACAGCGACGATATGAACTACTCGGCACAGGCACTTCCTTCATACCCTTTCCTACTTCATGTTGGCTCAGTCCTTTCTTACTTCCTCCAGTCTATTTCCCTCTGAAACTTTCCCACTTCTCATTTACTTTACTCTTCCCGAAATTTTAAGGGCCGTTTCTTACATTCTTCTGACTCTTCTCACTGTCTCCTTCCCACCTTCTATAAACTTTTGTTCACTTTCTACTGTCCCTTTCTCACATCCTTCTGAATCTTTCCCACTTCCCAGAACCTCTTTTTCACTTTCCACTGGCTCTTACCCACTTCCCACAAACTCTTTCCACTTCTCACTTTCTTTTCCAACTTCGCACTGGCTCCTTTCCACTTCCCACTTCCCACAAACTCAAACTCCACTGGCCTTTTTTTCAGATACTTAGGACTCTTTCCCACCTCCCACATACTTTCCCCCACTTCCCACTGGCTCCTTTCCACCTTCCACACATTTTTTTCCACTTCCCACTGTTTCTTTCCCGCATCCTTCTGACCCCTTCCCACTTTCCACAAACTTTTTCCCACTTACTAAAAAAATATCTTCAGAAACACATTTAATAGAGGTCAAGTATGACAGTGTGAGATGAAACCATGGTTATCCAAGAAGATTTTCTTCTATGGGAACAAACTGTAGGTCGTAACTAAAGTTATTGTTGGGTAACTGAAGAAAGCTTGGACCACATGCAACATCTGAATGGTCTGAGGAGCCTTTCGAACCAAGTGCTTGGATTTCTTAAATGATTATGTGAAGGTCTGTAGGAGAACATACTTACAGGTCTGAAGGAGAACCATGATGATGATGATGATTTTCCAAGACACTGGAACAACATTCCAGCTGAGTTCCTTGTAAAATGCACCTTTGTACAATTATAAAAGGCTTGATTTGGTTTAATGCTTCACAGTTTACTGCTTTTTATTATATGTTTTTGACATTTCAGACTTTTTTAATATCGTGAATTTTAAAAGCAACATTGCTGATACAAATCTTTATACACACTATATATCCAACAATCCTTTCCTCTTCCTTTGTCGTTCTTTCGATTCTGGGCTGGTTTTCAGGTGGGTAACACGGGTGCATCAGCAGGAAGCCGATACGCTCTCATGCCTGTTGGGCAGGAATTATTCTGACTGTATATCATTAGCGTCTGGGTTTTTTTTCTAATTAGCACAAGGCCAGAATAATGAATCCAGCTCCATTAATCAAAAGGTAATATATGTAAAAGCATTGTATTTAGCCTTCGGTGAGACTGCAGAAGGTGGACGGGAAAAAAAATCAAAGAAGAAGAAAGAGAGAGAGAAAGAAAGAGAGAAAGAGAGAGTACATTTAGCTCTGAGAGAATTGCTTTAATATTCATTTATACACATGACTTTCTTTTTTATTGAACATACAGAGTTTGTACTTTAGCACCGGTATAAGTGGAAGGTGAAATAGGAAAAGTAAATGGAGTTGAAATGGAGATGATTTGCTTTAATGGCTTGTTTTTTTGGCTTTGTGTGATAAAAACGCTGATTTGCACAACTTACTTTTGATTCTTCTTAATTTCAGAGTTATAGTAGGACCTCATGCCCTAAACTGTGTATTTAACACAGAAGAGGTTGGAGATTAGTCTTGCGCTTGAAAATAATGATAGCATTTGAAAAAAAAAATAGGATGCACTATGAGAAGAAAGCAAACTAGTGTGATGCTCTGGGCAATGTTCTGCTGGGAAACCTTGGGTCATAGCTTTCATAAGGATGTTACTTTGACATGTTGTCAGTGATGGAGAGCCTCCTCTGGAACAAAACCAGACTCGAATGCATGGATAGCGGCATGGATAACTGAAAAACAAGGAAACAAACCAGGAGACAAAAAACATACACAGGAAAACACTAGGAAGAATTTAAGCAATACAAAAACAGGATACCGGGAACAAAAGAGGCAAAACACACACACACCGTGAGCACACACCCGGAGCAGTGGGCAGCCATTTATGCTGCGGTGCCCGGGATGCTTCCCGGGCGCCGCAGCATAAATGGCTGCCCACTGCTCTGGGTGTGTGTTCACTGCTGTGTGTGTGCACTTTAAATGCAGAGAACAAATTCTGAGTATGGGTCACCATACTTAGCCGTATGTCACATCACTTTCACTTCAAACAACTGTAAGGACTGGAATAAATTGGGGAGGTAATTAAAGGAACATAAGGAACAGGTGTGCAGAGGCAGGGAGGGGATATGGATCAGGCAGGGCAAACACATGTGAGCATAAAACTAAAACAAAGACATGTCGCACAAGACACACTGCCGAAACTCCCCCTAATGTTCTGTCAGGGAACTGTCCAAACCTAAACACCAAAAACATTGTTGAAGACCAAATACAGTCCTTCATGCCAATGGTGTTTCTTAACAGCCTTTACACCCTGGCATTCGGCAAAATGTTTCCAGAATGTTTTGAGGAATAATTCAAGCTCCAGATCTAATCGTGTCACAATACAAAAGGACCCAAATACCGGACAGCTAAACAAAACAGGATTTATTAACTTTAATTTATTAACTAAAAAACTAATAGATTTATTAACTAAAAAACATGAAACATGACAAAGACAAACCAGACGAAGACAACAGAAGACAAAGACAACAGTATTCCGCGCTGCACAAGGCAACGCGGCTCAATTAAATAATACAAATAATCATGACACATGAGGGACAGGTGTGCAGAGGCGGGGAGGAAAAGACAAGGGCATGAACAAGGAACATAAACAAAAGGCACATGGCCAAAGTCCGGGCAGAGTCCTGACAAATCGAGTATCTGCGGGATGTGCTGGACAAACAATTCTAATCCATAAAGTTTCCTCCTTACAACTTACAGGACTTGCTGCTAGCGTCTTGGTGTCAGACGCCCCACAACGCTTCTTCAGAGGCCTTGTGGAGTCCATGCCTTAATGAGTCAGGGGTGTTTTAGTGCCACTAGGTGGACCTACACAATATCAGGCAGGTGATTTAAATTTTATAGATGATTGATGTATATATTACATACTTTTTCCACAGAGGCAGATTTTCCATAGAAAATTAGAATACAGTGATACAAAGATAAACTGGAAATGTCTTCATTTATCAATGTCTTCAATTTGGACATATTTAGTGAAATACTTCCTTTCAGTGTCGTTTTATTTCTGTCCCGGTTCCTAAACAGAGCAAAGCAACATTTGAGGTTTTTATGTAGGTCACAGGGTGCAGACGGAGCGAGATCACGGCGCTCGTGAGCCACAGAAACGTTTGCCGGTGCATTCAGGTGACGTAGCTTTCCCGAGCTGCCACAACAATCATGACTTCTGACTGCTGATCTCTGGCTTTTTTCATACATTTGCACCTCAGAGTCTAAGCGAACATAATTGCACTCTCCGTCTATTTCTCTCTATTCTTCACTCATGCATTCACACACGTTTGACTTGTATCGTTTTGGCTTCAAAATGCTTTTATGGATGTAGTAAAAATAAAGTTTTTGAACTTGCAAAGCTGCAAATGCATTTATCAGAAGATAGGATGAAAGTTTTGTGTTATTTAAAAAAAAAAATCGTGAAAAGCTCTCATAGTAACACTTTCTATGAAGTTCATACATTCATAACATGGTATAATGCATTCGTAAAGAATTCCTAAGAAAGTGTACATCTCTTTACATAGTTACTGTATAATACATTGGAAAAATCCTTTACGAAACACATTATTATGCGTCATGTATAGGATTACTTTGTTAAAGAAAAAAAAAGGCAGGTCTTGCGATGCGTTATAGAAAGGTAAGCTCTTTCTTATATGGTTGATATAATGTATTATAAACAATACTTAATGAATCATTATAGCAAATTATAATACAAATTAAAGATAATTATAAGCAGCTGTAGTAGATACTATAGAAGATTAGCATGCATAACGCTACAGTAAATAAAAGGGATATAAAGGGATAAATAGAAATGTTTAACTTTATAATCTTTATTCAGAATTGTAGGTCCCTGTAAAGCTGCTTTGTGACAACGTTCATTTTTAACAAGGACATGTCCAACTTTTTGATCCTTTAGGATCCTTTTACTGTAACATAGTTCCATAAATGTATAGTACAAGTCATATACTGTATATAAATTGCGACAAACTTTGAAAAACCTTCACAAAATTCTAAATTAAAA
Organism: Tachysurus vachellii; assembly: GCF_030014155.1. NCBI lineage: Eukaryota > Metazoa > Chordata > Actinopteri > Siluriformes > Bagridae > Tachysurus > Tachysurus vachellii. The sequence goes on from NC_083465.1 coordinate 26,391,253, forward strand.
GGTTATTTGTATGTGACAAACAAGATCTTGAAATCTTATGAATTTGGATGGATTTATGAATGGATTTTTTTTTTTTTGCACAATCGTGTCTGCATTAACACAAATATTTTACGTTTGAAACATTGAATTTATTTATTTATTTATGGTACTTTAAAGACCTGAATCTTTGTATTGATGGAAAAAATCCTCAGGACAGGAAAAAGGTGGAGTCTGGTGAGGTTATGACAGTTTAGAGCTATTATAACATACAGTGAATGAGGACAGGAAATCTCTTAAGAATGATCGACAGCATTAAAGTTCAAGAAAGAGAAAAATGCTACGTAAATTCTTTAATCATGATTAAAGCTGTCTGCAAATCCATTTATCAGATAATTAGTACAAAGTAATTGACCTTGTTTAACTGCTTTTAATGACTTTTACAGCACTTTTACAGCATGTAATCTTATATAATCCAAACTTGAATGTGCATTTGTGTGTGTGTGCGTGTGTGTGTGTGTGTGTGTGTGTGTGTGTGTGTGTGTGTGAGTATGTGTGTGTGCGTCTGTGGGTGTCTGTTTGTGGGTCTGTGTGTGTGTGTGAGTATGTGTGTGTGTGTATGTGGGCGTCTGTTTGTGGGTCTGTGTGTAATATCAAATTGTTTTCATAAAAGTGCACAATTCAGTAATTCCACTGAAACTAGGAGGAAACCTGGTCTATATTTACGACAGTGAGGAAAGGAACAGCTCGTCAGTTTAACGACTCGCTCCGCAAAAAGGAAACAGATACCTACAACATTGTCTTTTCCTTCGTAACATTTTCATTAACACTTTATTAATATTTTAGAAAACAGTATGGAGGTAAGGTTTAAGTCAAATTTCTTTTACAAAAGGTTTTTATGAAGTCCTTTAAAAGGAGAGAGAGAGAGAGAGAGAGAGAGAGAGAGAGAGAGAGAGAGAGAGAGAAAGGGAGAGAGAGATGGAGAGAAAGAGAGAGAGGGAGAGAGAGAGAGAAAGAAAAGGAGAGAGAGATGGAGAGAGAGAGAGAGAGAGAGAGAGAGAGAGAGAGAGAGAGAGAGAGAGAGAGAAAGGGAGAGAGAGATGGAGAGAAAGAGAGAGAGAGAGAGAGAGAGAGAGATGGAGAGAAAGAGAGAGAGAGAGAGAGAGAGAGAGAGAGAGAGAGAGAGAGAGAGAGAAAGAAAGAAAGGGAGAGAGAGATGGAGAGAAAGAGAGAGAGAGAGAGAGATGGAGAGAGAGATGGAGAGAAAGAGAGAGAGAGAGAGAGAGAGAGATCATCAATTATCATTATGACTTGACTATAATGATATAATAATTATTTATAATAATAAGATTTAATAATCATATTGATATTAATCATATCTCTGTAATTATGAAGCTTTGAGTTTTGAGACCTTTATGTCCACGTGGTTGCTTTTATGTTTATTACTTTAATGAATTCATTTTCTTTAATAACTCTGAGATTTAGATATAAATCACAGTGTTCAGTCCCTTCAGGATTTCCTGATTTTCACAGCACACAAATGAACCTAAAACCAAGCAAACTGTGATATTTTGAAGTTTGAGTTTATTATTAAAATCACATCCGATTTTTCACAGATTTGGGTGGAGAAGCATCGGGTGAATCTATCTATCTATTCACACCCACACATTATTATGTATCCTTATTTATATCGTAAATAACTCATAAGCTCATAATGATAACAGAAATAATACAAATCTTCTTCACCTAAGAAAACAATCATTAGGATAAAACCTTCGCTTTAAGTTGTGACACAGCAGAAATATATAATAAATCTATCAATAATAAATAAATAAGTTAATCTATATGTGAAATATTCTTTAAAGTGTCTGTAAGGGATTTATATTTCTCACGAGACAAATCTTTATTTATTTATTTATTTGTCCTCTTTAGTACAAGTGTACAGTGATGGATTATACTTTGGTCTCTGGAATTCAAGGTGTGTGTGTGTGTGTGTGTGTGTGTGTGTGTGTGTGTGTGTGTGTGTGTGTGTAAGAATCTGCAAAAAAAACTATAGAAAAGACAAGAAGTGGTTCATCATGAGATCCTGTATATCCATGTATTCCATCGTATCAGTTGTACTTAGCAGTTTGAGTAGCACGACGCATCATATCAAAGCACGTGCCACCTGCCGTTACGTGTGCCTTTTCCACATGCCTTGATTAGACAAAGAGATGTGTGTGTTGAGAAAGTCCATGGTTCATTTATAAGCACCACCTTCCTGTCTCTTTTCCACACGCTTTACTTTTCACTTGTCTGGATTTAACAAAGTAGGAAAAATCCTAATATGAAGTTAAAATCCAAATCTGTAGTTTTTATTCATGTGTGTAGATTTATACATTTATATTTAAAGATCTTCTAACAAATTTAAGAATAATAAAGACTCAAAAGTGAAATAAACAAAATAAATACATACGAATTGACACGTATAGTAATAATAACACTATAAATATTAAAAAAAAAAGTTCAGTGTAAAAGATTTGCTTCTACTTATCTATGAACTAATCACTGATACTCATTTCAGTCCTACACTGACTCTACAATGCTTTTCATCATTTTTTGATAATTCTTTTAAAATGAATAATAAAATGTAATGATTCAAAATAATCATTATTTTACAAGTGAATGAGAGTGTGTGTGTGTGCCCTGCGATGGGTTGGCACTCCGTCCGGGGTGTATCCTGCCTTGATGCCCGATGACGCCTGAGATAGGCATAGGCTCCCCGTGACCCGAGGTAGTTCGGATAAGCGGTAGAAGATGAATGAATGAATGAAAGAATTATTTTACAAAAAAATAATCCATATAATCAAATTTATTTACTTATTTATGCATTTATTCATTTATTTATTTAACTGTATGACCTATGTAACAAAATGTTTAAGAGAAAGTTTTAAAGATATTTTGTCTCTATAAGGAAAGAGTCTCTATAAGGAAAGTAAGAGCCTATTAAAAGCCAAAAACCATATATATATATATATATATATATATATATATATATATATATATATATATATATATATATATATATATATAAGATACTTTAGCACCAGTATCACAGACTTATTATTTTCAGCATAAAAAATAAAATATTAAAAAGCTAAAATATTTGATTGGTTATTCGGTTCTGACCTATTTATTTTATTTGTAGGAAGCTTGTTCGGGTGTAAATTTTCTGGATCCTGTTTTTATTCTAAATAAATTGAATTTAAATAAAAAAAAGAGTCCTTAATGATAACGATACACACAATTTATAGCCTCCAGATGGCGCTGTAATCCTTCAATTCCTTCCCCAAAAGGGCTTTAAAGTCCCACTCAACCTATCCATGATGATACATACATCGCTTCTCATCATTTCATTTCTTAAAGAAAGAGAGAATCCTGGAAAAGTGAAAGTCTGTATGAAGTCAAATGTCTCCTGCGTCTTGTCCAGGTTTGTGTTTGGCAACAATTTATTTATTATTATTATTATTATTATTATTATTATTATTATTATTATTATTATTTTGCACAACAGCTAAATTACCTATTCACTGTCACTTTATTATAACACACACACACACACACACACACTAAAATAAATGAAACAGTTAACTTGTAAGTAAACATTTTCTGCAAAATATATTTTTATTTTCAAACAATTCATTTATACTTGAAACTCATTTCATTTAGAGTTTATGAGAAGCACTGAGGAGCTATAGGTCTAAAAGTTTGTGGACTCGTGACCATCACAACTACATGTTCTTGTTGAACATCCTGTCCCAGATGTATTCCTCCTTCTGCTGTTATAATGCGCTTCACTGTGATTGTGGGGATTTGTGATCATCATTTTATACACAAAGAATAAGTGAGATCAGGCTCTGATGTTGGGATGGTGAGAAGGTCTGGTGTTCCCGTTTATCCCAGAGGTGTTCAGTGGGGTTGAGTCCGAATCAGAGTCAGGGATCTGTTCAGGACACTCGAGTTCTTCCACTTCAACCTTTCACTCTAACTGTGTCTGCATGGAGCTTGGGCTTTGTGCACGGGGTCGTTATCATCCGGAACGGTGTTTAAACCTCTCAGTTCCAGTGAAAGAAAAATATAATTCACCAGCAAACAAAGACGCACAAAGACATTCTACGCAATTGTGTTCTTTAAATTTTGTGGTAACAGTTTAAGGGAAGAAGCACATTATAGGTGTAAAGGTCAGCTGTCCATCAACAAACTGTCCGTCATTTAGTGTGTGTGTGTGTGTGTGTGTGTGTGTGTGTGTGTGTGTGTGTCAAATTTGATAAAAGGCTCTTCGTGGAGCTGCTGGAGAAGATTCTGAGAGCCTGGGAAGCTTCTCGAGGAATAGTGATTTTATGCATTTAAAATAGAAACTATTCGCATAATAATAATAATAATAATAATAATAATAATAATAATAATAATAATAATAATAATAATTAATTTAAATACCAAATAGTAAATAAATAGTAAATAAGTAAATAGTAGAGAAAAATTAAGACATATGAGTAAGAGTACACAAACATTTGACTGGAAAGCTTAAAAACAACTAGGTTTGTAGTAACATAGATCACCTGGAGAATAGAGAGAGAGAGAGAGAGAGAGAGAGAGAGAGAGAGAGAGAGAAATTCATTGTGAACAACAGCGGCTGGGTTTGAAGGAAGCGATATGAGATCGATCTGCTTGCTTTGCCTCTAAGGTGAACACACACACTACATGAAGAGTGGAAAGTCTTATTTTATGTCTATTAGTGTGAACATACTTATATCTCACACACACAAACACACACACACACACACACACACACACACTCACACACCCCTATATATACAACCATCAGAAGGTGAAGAAAACATGAGATTATTGACTTTTGACCCTGAATGTTGGTGTTGAATTGAGTATTTCAGCAATTTTAACACACAACAGACATTTAGATTCACACAAATGGTGTGAGGGACCTAAAACATCGACCGAGCAGCATTTCAGAAACGTCTCATTGAGAAGTGAATGATCAGACTGGTTCAAGCTGACAGGAAAGCTACGTCGCTCAAGTTAACGCTCGTTACAGCCGTGCTGAGCAGAAAAGCATCTCCGTATACTGTATACACAGGAGGACGGAGGTGAGCTACAACAGCAGAACATCGGGCTCTGCTCGTGTCAGCCAGGAATAAGAACCTGAGACTCAATAAAACAGACAGTTCGGGACAAAAAGTGGAAAACGATCAGGTGATTAAATGTTCCATGTGAGTAATAAAATGTGATCAGGAGATAAACACACAGTATTAAGCTACATTTCACAATATAATTCCTTCAAATTGTAAAAAGTAAAAAGAACGATTAAATCACGTCATAAAAATGAAAACACACACTAAAATGTGTGAACGTGTGAAAAAACACCACATGAAATAAAACACTATATATTTTAAATTTAATTTCGTACATGTGGATATTTTACACTTGAGTGCTTTAAACCACAGACACATTTCTGAGTTTGTTGTCGCTTCTGAAGCTGATGTAAATTCGGATCTATCTGCAATCACAAACTTCCTGTACTGGAGGGAAATGGACGCCTCAGTGTATATGCATTATAATTGATTATATTGCATGTGCTTGGGCTCTCAAAAAATATGAAAGCCGTGATTAATATTTTACGCTGATTTATAGATTTAACATAAAAAAAATGAAACTAATTTTATCTTTAAGTAGGGTTTAGTGTGTGTCTGTGTGTGTGAGCATGTGCATGTGTGTGCATGAATGTGTGAGTGTGTGTGTACGTGTGTGCATGAATGTGTGAGTGTGTGTGTACGTGTGTGCATGTGTGTGTGTGCATATGTGTGTGTGTGTGCATGTGTGTGCATGAATGTGTATGTGTGTGTATGTTTGTGTGCGTGTGTGTGCATGTTTGTGTGCGTGTGTGTGTGCAGGAATGTGTGCGTGTGTGTTTGTGTATGCATGCATGTTTGTGTGTGTGCATGTGTATGTGTGCGTGTGTATGTGTGTGTGTGTGTGTGTGTGTGCATGTTTGTGTGCGTGTGTGTAGGTGAATGTGTGCGTGTGTTTTTGTGTATGCATGCATGTTTGTGTGTGTGTTTGTGTGTGCACGTGTGTTTGTGTGTACGCATGAATGTGTGTGTTTGAATTTGTGTGTGTTTAACGGAATAAGTTTAATATACAAAAAGAGAAAAAATTTAATTGACATTTTCATGTTTTTTTACCGCATTTTCTTCATTGCTGCACTGATGAATGTAAGGTTTCTCACATCTTCTCAAGTCTCAGCATAACATCTGGAACGTAATCAGTAAGATGATGAGACTCTGAGTGAAAGTGGGAAGAGGACTGAAAAACCTGGTCTCACAGGACAGGAGAGCAGGATGCTTGTCTCCTCACTCATAAGTAATAAAATGGATATTTGTTTTATTAATGCATTTATTTGTTCCTGTATTTACAGATCATGTCAGTTGGAGTGGGTTGTGTAACCGCTGTGCTGTTTAACCCTCACTGCTGTCACGTGTCAGAGAGGACGGAGCGTTAGGCTAAGCCTGTGTTTTCACACATGAGCAAAGTGTCACTTCTTCACAGCAGTGAAAGGCAAAGGTCAGAGGTCAAACCCATTATGGCATCAAAGGAGGACGGTGACATTCGATCAGCTGAGCTTGACGAAGCCCATGTTGCCACGGTAACCGAGGACACGGGGGACTTACAGTATTGTAGCCTTCTCTCATACTCTCTCCATAACCGTGTGTACAATACCTTTGGTTTGGTTTAGGGAAAATTCTTTAAATGTTAGAAAAGGTACATAAAAATCCCAGAAAAATGACGGATTAACAAAAAGTTACCTTTTAACACTTAACTATTAGTGTGATTCATTTATAGCAAAAAAATTTGAATATTAGTCTAAAGCATAATTTCCATAAATTTGCATATTTGTCCATAGAAGAGGATCTGAAACAGAACCCATTAGATAGACAGATAGACAGACAGACAGATAGATAGATAGATAGATAGATAGATAGATAGATAGATAGATAGATAGAACTTTATTGTCATTGTACAGGTACATAGCAAAGAAATGCCATTTAGCATCTACCAAAAAAAAAGTTAAAAAAGTTAAAAAAGAAAAAACAAAACAAAACACTAGAGTTGATTAAATATATGAAGTGATTTCTTTATATAGGCCTTGGTCCAAAAGCTGATGATCCCTGCTCTGGAATTATAAACCTGATGTGTGCAAAGTTAAAAGAGCAAACATGATGTATTTAGATGTTATTTAATGTTCATAACATAAAGGTTAAATCCATTTTATAACTTAATGCAAAATGGAAATGCTTGAGAAACTCCTGGATGTCTCTTTTATTGCGGATTAAAAACGCTTTAGTGGATATATATTATTAAAAAAAAAAAAAATCATAAATATACAGAATAAATATACAAGTATAATAAAAATAAAATAGACAAAAATGTATTCAAGTCAAGTCCGAAATCCTTAAACTGTGTCTGAAACTGAGTAGAAAATATAAAACCAAAATATAACCCTAATAAACTAATTCAGAGAAAACTAAAACAAATGGAGGATCATTATAACTAATCAGAATCAAAAGAACTAATTAATAACAGCAATAAATACAGATACTGTCTATTACATAATTTTTGCTTTTGCATTTTTATTAACTACTTAAATTGCCAAAATTGCAGGATTTTGAAGATGTTATGACTTTGAGTTATTTTAATAATTAAGCAAAAATACTTAATAATTTTTAAATATTTAAATATCAGGTTAAAGTGTAAAAGGTTTATTTAATTACTAATAAAACAAATAAAATAAAGCAGTTTTTGATTGGCTTTGAATTGCATTCAAAGCCATGCTTTGTTTGATACATTAACAAAAGCCTAACATTTATTTTTATGTAGTAAACTATTAATTACTTAATTATTAATAGTTTATTACTAAACCTGACACAGTCTAAACTAGACAAACAGACTAGTTTACCTAAATATTATAATTATCACAAGTAAATTTAATGAGCACTTTAATTTAATAATAATTAAAAACAATCATGGATTATTCTACCATACTGTTCGATTCTTGATTCTGATTGGTCAGAAGTTGCTGATTCATGTTATGTAGCATACAGTTCACAGGTTTGTATCAAAATGCTTCATCTAGTACATTAATACTATATAAATTATATCAGTATTAAACAGTTAATTCCCAGTCATATGTATAAAAGTATATATTATAATTATAATAATAACAGTAATATTATACATTATAATTAAAAATGGGTTCATTTGTGGTTGTATCACTGAGTGATAGGTACAGGTACCCCCCTGCGGCTTGAAGTGAGGGACGAAATAGGTGATTGCCTTATCTTGCTTCTGAATGCTGATTGGTCAAAAGACGCGAGGATGATTGAGACGTGAGGTGTCATCTGCTTACTAGTGCTTCACACTCCAGTCCAGTTGGTGGCGGTGAATGCACCAAAAGTTGGTTTGCCATCCGCCATAAAAAGTCATTAGAAGTAGAGACGCGAGGCATCAGCTTGATAGATGGTTTACTACGCTGCGTCCAAAACCGCCGCCTAAGCACTACTTCGCCTAATTATTGGATGGAAGTAAGCGGTTTCGGAGCAGCTGAAAGAAGCCCCCCCACTAAAAACTCCGGATCTACACGATTCACACAAATGACATATTTCGATTAAAAACGGCGAATTTCGCCGAAAAGCGACTAGTTTGCAGGTATGCAGCCAATCAGCGGTAAATACTTCTCAATTGTATGTGGGAATGCATCACATCCAACCTACCTGCAACATGCTTAATCAAAAGCTTTGGATATGTAGACTACATACAGAGATACAGAGTAATAAGATCTAAAACAGACAGATTGAAAAATAGCTTCTTCCCCCAGGCAGTTGAATGCTTAAATGCATCGCATGTCCTATCAGGACTTGTACAATAACCCACTTCCTAGCCCCTCTACCCCAACTAGGTGCAATAATACTCTACATACTACACCACTACTGCCTTATTACTTCACTTGCACTACCTCAGTAATAGGGTGTGAAAAAGTGTTGGCCCCCTTCGTAATTTTCTTTTTTCAAGTTTGTCATACTTTAATGTTTCAGATCAAACAAATTTAAATATTAGTCAGATAAAACAAGTAAACAAAACATGCAGTTTTTAAATGAAGGCTTTTATTATTAAGGGAAAACAAAATCCAAACCTATGTGGCCCTGTGTGAAAAAGTGTTTGCCCCCTAAACCTAATAACTGCTTGGGCCGCCCTTAGCAACCAGAACTGCAATCAAGCGTTTGCGATAACTTGCAATGAGTCTGTTACAGCGCTGGGGAGGAATTTTGGTCCACTTATCCTTGCAGAATTGTTGTAATTTAGCCACATTAGAAGGTTTACGAGCACGAACTGCCTTTTTAAGGTCATGCCACAGCATCTCATTAGGGTTAGGGTTAGAATTAGGGTCAGCACCGGTCTTGGAACTCTGCCATGCAGGCCATTTTTGCCCAGTCTCTTTCTTATGGTGGAGTCATGAACACTGACCTTAACTGAGGCAAGTGAGGCCTGCAGTTCTTTGGATATTGTTGTAGGGTCTTTTGTGACATCTTGGATGAGTCTGTTCTGTGTTTTCACTATTTGTGGATAATGGCTTTATAAACATTTCCAGACTGATAGATCTCAATTACTTTCTTTCTCAGTTGTTCCTGAATTTCTTTGGATCTTGGCATGATGAGTAACTTTTGAGGATCTTTTGCGCTACTTTACTTTGTCAGAGAAATAGAACTCAGGTGTGATAAACCACAGTTAAGTTATGTTTTAACAGGGGGGAAACAGGAAAATACTTTTTCACACAGGACCATGTAGGTTTGGATTTTGTTTTCCCTTGATAATAAAAACCTTTATCTAAAAACTGAATGTTGTGTCTACTTGTGTTATCTTTGAATAATAAAGTGCAAAAAAATAAAAAAACAGGCAGGGGCCAACACTTTTTCACACCCCTGTATATATCCCCCCTCGTATCTCCAAAACCGTTATTTTTCAGAAAATTAAAAAAACACTGTACCTTCTTTGCAGTGCACAGGGTTTAGTCCGCGTTACAGTGTCTTGCGCTAAATTCCTGTCCTCAGACGAGCACCAGAACTAGCGGAGGTCAAGATTTTTCTTTCTTTGAGCCCAGTGTTTTGAAGACATTTACCTCAGAAGACGTGTTGATTCATTGCGACTCTTCTTGAGGAGAAATATGCCGTGAAGCTCTCCCGTGGAGTGAGGAAGAGGTGGACAGTTGAAGTGTCCAATGGAATATGAGATTTGCGCTCAAGCTATTTTCAAGACTTTAGATTGGTTAATAACTTGTAGAAATAACAGACACACGTGGGGACTGACCAATAGCATCGATATGTGAAAAAATATGAAATTGACAAAATTTGGACATACGAGGTTTTCGCCCGACAGCGACGATATATATAATTCATTTATTTATTTATTTTATTATTTTTTCCCTCTGAAATTTCTACACTATTATCCTCCCTCTCTTGCAGGTTCAGGTGCGTCGGCAGGTTCGGGTGCGTCGGCAGGTTCGGGTGCTTCAGGTGCCTTAGGTGCTCCAGCCGGTGCCGTAGGGATGCCGGCCGCCCGAACCAGCACCATTGGGGTGTCCGCCAGCTTGGCGATCAGCCGGTTCCCACGGGCCTCGCCCGAGCTTTCCGGTCTGGCACCCATGTGGACGGGTTCGGTCACCGGCGAACACAGGCCTGGGTCGGGCCGAGGTACTGTAGGGGCTTCGGGCGTCCGTGGCTGGCCTGGCTCCGTAGCCCACGGACCCCGATGCCTACTGCCCCCCCCCAAAAATATTTAGGGCCGGTGTCCGTCTCTGTCCTGCGCACGGCTAGGGAGGACCCGCCCAGGAGCAACGCTACGTTGGCCAGGTCCGTGAAAGGCCCCACCTCTTGGCCCAATGGCACTAGGTGGCGCAGCCCGTCCTCCAGTCCATGCCGGAACAGGTCCTTAAGGGCCCTCTCCCCAAAATCCACCTAATTGCACAGGTCCAGGAACACCTCCGTATATTCCTCAATTGGGGAATCCCCCTGACATAAACAAAACAAGATTTCTGCTGGATCCATGTGGTTGGTCGTTCTGTTACGGTGCAGGACAAAGGCGAGTGAGGATCCAAGTGCAGTTTTTAAAAATTACTAAACCAAAACAAGAAACAGGTAATACAAACAAGCAGACAAACCAGAGCAGAATACAGAGCAGACAGGAGACCGGAACATCCACAACATACATACAAGCACAATGCAATAACGACCAACAACAGGGAAGTGAACAAACAGGGTATAAATAACAGACAAGAACCAATCACAGAGCAGAACTAATTAGAGACAAAGACAACACACCTGAAGGAGAGAAGGAGTACAATTAATGTCCATGGAAACCAGAGAGTGGGCGGAGCAAACAATTAACAACCGGGAAAGACAGCAGACAGAAACAGGACAGAAACACAGACAGACTCATTACAACTATTATCCTCCCTCTCTTGCCATATGTATAATTAATGTTATGGAAAAGGAGACTTTTTGGTAGAGCCGGTTTCAACACCATTTTTGGGGATTTGAGATTTTTACACTTTCTCACTAACAGGACAAGCTGTGATTTTTTTTTTTTCAGAAAAACAAAAGAGATAAAAAGAAGTGCTTGCTATCTGGTGTTTACAATCAGAGCTGATATGCTCAGAATAACCCACGCTGTACCTCTATTGGTTGGTGGATTAATTAAAGCACTACACATTATTTTCAGATAGCAAGCATGCTTTAATTAATCCACCAACCAATAGAGGTAGTGTGTGGGTTATTCTGAGCATCGTTGTAAGTAAATCATGACAAACAACCCACTAAGAGCAGAGTAAGTTTAAAAAGCGTATTTACAAGGCTCTATTAAGAGATTGTCTCTCAAAATGGACTACCTTTTCCCACTATGGCATCTACATGACGGCAAACAGACAGCCAGCAAGTCAGACGCTTCTGCAGCCAGTCAGACAGATGAGTGTTGTTGTGGTTGAGACACAGAACAGGATCTGAAACATGGAGAGAATCCATAGTACATGTGTTAGCATGCTGTAGTGTCAGTTCCAGCTCAGACCATCAATTATGAATAGAGATATACAGCAACCGACCAGGGGTTCTGAGTCACTGCATGGATTAGGAGTTTTCCAATAGGAAAGCTTTATTTTCCATTTTTTTGTGCTTTATCAAGTAATTTATTAAGCATTCCTCAAACTGCTTGCTTGCTAACTGGAATAATTTGCGGTAAAGATGATTTGAGCTGCACTGCTAATAATAACGCTATTTGCTATTACTACAACAACAACAACAACAGCGTATGACTTTACATTAAAGTTTACTTTTATGTACATTTAACTCAACACAACGTTTAACTCTTTTTACCAATACACCGGTGTTCTTTACCACCAGCTGAATGGAACTCTACTTTTGTTAATCAGTATAAACAAATGAATTAATTTATTAATTATGGTGAGTTTTATTTATAATAAGTCAGGACTCTAGTGGTTAGCACGTTCGCCTCACACCTCCAGGGTCGGGGTTCGATTCCCGCCTCCGCCTTGTGTGTGTGGAGTTTGCATGTTCTCCCCGTGCCTCGGAGGTTTCCTCCGGGTACTCCGGTTTCCTCCACCGGTCCAAAGACATGCATGGTAGGTTGATTGGCATCTCTGGAAAATTGTCCCTAGTCTGTGATTGCGTGAGTGAATGAGAGTGTGTGTGTGCCCTGCGATGGGTTGGCACTCCGTCCAGGGTGTATCCTGCCTTGATGCCCGATGACGCCTGAGATAGGCACAGGCTCCCCGTGACCCGAGGTAGTTCGGATAAGCGGTAGAAGATGAATGAATGAATGAAAGTCAGGACTCGGTTGGCTTTCAGTGTGGGACTTTCACTGTGTTCTTCCTTCTGTTAAATAATATTTAAATTTTAAAATTTAGTGGTTGAAAATAACAACAACTTTTTGCACCCAGAAATGGGTTTGATATCAACATTTAAAACCTTTATAAACTTTTCTATGGATATGTTTCCCCTCGTAGTCTCTTTAAGAATAAGAATTTCCCTGTATCGTGTCACGATTGTTTCCTGTATGCATGTCAATAATGCGTGAATCTTATTTTATTAAGTTTTCACTTTACATGTCTTACATCTGTGAGTAAGATCATAGGTTTATATTAATTCTAGAACATAGATTAATATAAAGCATTCATTTTGTCACATATACATTACAGCACAGTGGAATTCCTTTTTCACATGGAGGTTTGGTTCAGAGCACAGGGTCAGACATGATACAACACCCATGGAGAAGAGAGGATTAGGATTAGCCTTGCACAAGGACCCAACAGTGACAGCTTGGCAGTGCTGGGGCTTGAACCCTGATCCTCTGATCAACAACCCAGAGCATTAACCACTTTAGCCAGCATTGTGCCTATAATTGCACTAATACATTATTTCTATAGTAACAACTAATTCACAGGTACAGAATGATGGACATGTTTAAAAATAATAATAATAAAAAAATAAAAACGTGTTGGTTTTCTCTTGTCTGTTCTGGGAAGAGTCTCCAGCGTCAACAGTTTGTAACACCAGTTGTGTGTTTTGTAATTTTTCTGACTTCAGGTATTGTCACCCTACACTTCCTGGTGTGAATTTCTTTCTTTATTATCCACTAAATGCTGTTCATTGGGATTTGTTACTAGTGACTAATACAGTAAGTGGTGTTAGCGTATCCTAGACTCCTTTAATGCTTGGGTATGTGGAGCAGAGTAATACTCTGTGTAATAACGCTCTTTTATTCAAAAGTTCCGTGTGTTTGCCCTCTAGAGACGTTTGCGCTCAGGCGTGCAGGTGTTGACAATCAGAGCTGATATGGCGTCTGATATACCTGTTCATGGTGAATAACAATAAGAGCTGTCACTGTGATGGAATCCTAATCGGCAGGAAGGCGCTGGAGAGGTTAACTACCTCCTTCACCTGAGCCAAGGGAACACTTTCATTCTGCGCTACTTATTGCCTGATCTTTTCACATGGTCTCACTAAAGAGATGTTCCCGCTTTATAAGCAGCTGCTTGAATATAGAAAAGAAAGCTGACTGGCTTCTTGGATATGGGTTTCCTTTTATTTTCCAGGTGTTTCTGGAAGTCATGAGACAGAAGGGTTGGAGGCAAATGCTGGGTGTTAATAACAAAACATGTCACAAAAATAAGCACAGGCAAAAGTAATTGGACAGGCAAAACAGGCAAAGCATATAATCCCAAATGAATATCAGAGCTAGACGAGGTCTAAAGCCGCCTTCACACTGCACACCACAAACGGACACGACTGTCGGATTTCGCCCCCTAGTGACAGTCGATCATGTATGATCGTGTAGACGTCAACATGGGAGAGAAGCTAATTCTCGCGGTCTCGGAAAACCCATTACTATATGATTGTGACACCCGAAAATCTTCTCCATTAAGGCACAACTCTTGCACTAAACGGTTATACTCACCGAGACTTTTTCTCCGAGTCGGGTAGTGTTTTATCCACACTGATTTGCATTGTTTTCTTTTGTGTCTCCAGTAAAGGAGAGCAAAAGCAAGAGCCTGTATTCTCCCTCCATTTATCGTGGTGAATGAAGGAATTAATTATTGAAGGAGTAAATACAAACAATCAATGCAACAATAAATCCAGAAAAAAATATTTTTGAGGAAACATGGACACAACATTAAAAATAATACACTATATATATATATATATATATATATATATATATATATATATATATATATATATATATATATATATATAAATAATTTATTACTTTTTTATCAATAACAATGTATTTAAAACAAAAAGATTGTTTTTGATAAAGTTTAAAAATTACAAAAGTTAATATTAATACTTTTCAATAATTCTTATCACCTCGCGCACACGAACCTGATTGGACAACATTGGAATACATCACATCCGGTCGGCATATCGTATTTTTTAACGGATCCAACGCTCAAAACGGATCCGAAAATTACAGATGGCACCTCATGCAGCGACTTTAAGACTCTCCATAGGAAATGAATGACTTCCGGTTTATCGGCGGTTGTTTGTCGTGTGCAGTGTGAAGGCCGCTTAAAAAGTCAGGAAAACAAGCAAAGTTCACCACGTGGCAGAAAGAGAAGAACCTTTAGTTAATCCAGAAACTTTTCTTTTTTTTCTGAGAGTCTGGCATATAAGAGTACACTTTTATATACACAATAATTATGTATAAAAAAGGTTAAATATGTTGTGTTTTCCCGTTCCAAAAAGGTTCCAAGCAGAACCCACTGAAGAGAAGGTTACATTTTTTCCTGATACCGTAGAGGTCATGTATAAAGTACATATTATTTGTCATAAATTGTTTTGTTGTTTTTCTTAATAAATTCTTTTTTTATGTTATCCCTAGATTTGGTTATGGATTTTGTTCCCATGGAGGCATCTGTTCCTTGACAGGAGGACACAGCCATTCACAGACCCAGTGGGTTAGCCTCAAGCCTGGGACCTAACAATCTTTGGAGTATCTCTCACTCACTCATTTTCTACCGCTTATCCGAACTACCTCGGGTCACGGGGAGCCTGTGCCTATCTCAGGCGTCATGGACGGAGTGCCAACCCATCGCAGGGCACACTCACTCTCATTCACTCACGCAATCACAAACTACGGACAATTTTCCAGAGATGCCAATCAACCTACCATGCATGTCTTTGGACCGGGGGAGGAAACCGGAGTACCCGGAGGAAACCCCCGAGGCACGGGGAGAACATGCAAACTCCACACACACAAGGCGGAGGCGGGAATCAAAACCCCCAACCATGGAGGTGTGAGGCGAACGTGCTAACCACTAAGCCACCGTGCCCCCCTTTGGAGTATCTATACTGGATTATTCTTTCTGGACTTTTAGGACATTTCTGGAGTTTTGGTTTTCTTTTTCCTTTGTGGACATCACTTTGCATCTGCTTCTGTAGATGATGCTTCCTCACTTCTTGTTTGTGAAGGATGCCACCAGCCCGATCTGCTTTTTTTTTTGTTTTTGCTTAACTTCTTGCCCATGGGCGATGTTACAGGGCTGAGTCTGTCCTTTGCTTTCCTTTCCTTTTTTGTGGACATTTTCATGATCCTGTGGGGGAGGTGGCTTGGTACCATCTTGTGGCAGATTATTTTGCCTTCCCTCCCTACCTCCCTTTCTGGTTGTAGATCTAGCCATGGCTTGCCTGGGGGTCATCACGCAGATTTCTGATCAGCTGTGGACGTTGCTAGGCCAGTCTGCTCAGCTGTGGATGATTCTCAGACCTTCTGCTCAGCTGTGGATGTCGCTTGGCGCTTATGATTCCCTGTGAATGTCACTTGCATGGGTTGCATGGGAGCCGCACCTTGAGGGGGCTACTGTCGTGGATTGCTTAGATTATACCCTGCCTGAACACCAAATGGATGTTCTGACAGATTTGTCTTTGTCTTGTACCATGTGTCTTTGTTTTTGTTTTGTGTTACGCGCAAGGACGTCGATTTGGGTAGGGACGGTAGGGACATGTCCCTACCAATATCCAGGGAACACTCAATTGTCCCTAGCAATAATTCGACCAAGCCGATATATATATTTATACATAACCACTGATGTCCGTCTGTGTCTTGTGCTTTTTTACTTATTTCATTTAACATTTATCTAGGAATCATTAAATAAGATAAAAAATATTTTACAACGGCGGTCTGTAAAAAATAGCGCAACTTGTGGAACACAAACGGTTAACAGATCTAACCCATACAATGAATCCCGCCTCTGTAACTCACCTCTCTAAAAGGATTGGCCTTTGCCTTTTTTGAGTCCCGCCTCTCTAACCCACGTCGCTGTTTGATTGGCTTTGTCTTTTTCGCTAATGTGTTGAGGTCGGACGCTGCAGCTATATTCCGTTGTATGAAGCAATATGCAACGTGATTATGCAGGCTACTGGTATGTGAGTAAGAAAGTATTCTTATAACAACAGTTTTATGCACAAAATACGGGGAATGTTGTCCCCACCAATGTCAAATAAATTATGTCCCCACCAATGTCAAATAAATAATGTCCCCACCAATGTCAAATAAATAATGTCCCCACCAAATTACACCCTTGTTCACGTGTCTTTGATCCTCAATCCAGTTCCACCTCAACACATCTGTTCTTTGTGTCTCAGAGATTGTCCTCCCTATATACACCTGAACCTCTATATCGTCGCTGTCGGGCGGAAACCTCGTATGTCCAAATTTGGTCAATTTCATATTTTTTCACATATCGATGCTATTGGTCAGTCCCCACGTGGGTCTGTTATTTTTACAAGTTATTAATCAATCTAAAGTCTTGAAAATAGCTTGAGCGCAAATCTCATAAGTCCATTGGACACTTCAACTGTCCACCTCTTCCTTTCCTGTCCATACAGTATTCCTACCTGTCCATACAGTATATACAGTATCCCAAGATGGCGCCAGCATGTTGCACGGCAAGCCGTCGGGTTCTGAGCTTTTTAGAGATTGCTTATGTTTGTTTGATTTTTATGATGTTGTTTCCGCCTGTTACCTCATCTGTATTGAGCTATGATCGTCTGAAACTACTGGAAATCAAAACTTCAATTACGTCTGAAGACTGGTATCTCACGAACGATGTCAAAATTTCTAACCTCCCCAATCACCTGCGGCTTATTCCGCCGGAGATCTGCCGCAGTTACTGTGGCTCCGTCAACAAAAAGAAGCGCCACAAAAGACGAGGAAAACGTGGGGGCTGGTTGGCGAGAACTGGCAATGACGCTCGGTTTGTTTGGTCATGGCTTCGCCCGGTCTATCCTGCACGGCCTCTGGCCATTACTCGGCGTGTGTGGGTAAAGCCTCATAAGCGGAATAAACCGTCGGCGCACCGCTATGTAATGAATTTACAGTACTCATCATTACCTCAATCTCGCCCGTTGGATCTTATTGGACTCAATGCTGCTCTGCTAAATGTGAGGTCAGTGAGAAACAAAACTTTTATACTTCGCGACTTCACGGTCTCTAAAGGCTTGGATTTCCTGTTTTTAACTGAGACATGGCTTGAACCGACAGACAGCTGTTTTCTTCCAGAGTTATTACCTACGAACTACAATATTTTAAACTCCCCGAGACTGTCTGGTCGAGGTGAGGGGGTGGCTACACTGTTTAAAGACCATTTCAAATGCTCTGTTGTATCAGCAGGGGAATATTCTTCATTTGAGGTACAGCTGTTTAAACTAAACCTGGCACAAACCCTCTATTGCGCTCTCATTTATCGTCCTCCAAAATATAACAAGGATTTCATTCAGGACTTCGCTGACTTTCTCTCACACATCATACCCATTACGGACAACCTTTTAATTGTTGGGGACTTTAATATTCATGTGTGCTGCTCGTCAAACCCTCTAGGTCAGCAGTTCTCTGATCTCATTGATTCTTTTAATCTAACACAAAATGTTCTTGATGCCACACACAGTCATGGGCATACTCTCGATCTGGTTTTATCCATGGGGTTACCAATTAAGGATGTGGCTACAGAGGACAATTTCATATCAGACCATAAACCTGTCTTTTTTAGATTTGATCTAGCCGTTGCCTCACCAAAGAGATAATTTAAAGATGTTTATTTTCGTTCGATAACTGAGTCAACGGCAAATCATTTTGCAGAGGCGTATGCAAATAGCCCTATCTCATCTTTGCTAGAAACTGCTGGACCTTTGATGGACACGGATAAATTGACTATTGCTTTTAATTCTGTCTGCTTGGACATTATGAACGATATCGCTCCATTGAAGAAGAAAAAGCCTAAATCTTTGCCTCAGCCTTGGTTGAATGATGATACAAGAGCGCTTAGACAGGTTTGCAGACAAGCTGAACGTAGATGGAAGAGTAATAAATTGCAGATTTCTTTTGAAATATTACAGGCATCTCTGAAGAAATATCAGTATGCTGTTAAAGCTGCTAGAACTAACTATGTTTCAGAGTTAATAAATAGATCTCCTCACTGCCACAAAACTTTGTTTAGTACAATAAATTCAGTACTTAATCCATCTATAGCTACTTCTACTGATTCCTCTCTTTATACTTGCGAGGACTTTTTGACTTTTTTCCAAAGGAAGATCGAATTAATCAGAGAAGATATCACGCCTTCATATTGTGTTCGAGCAGTTTCCACCACAATCTCATGTACATTTGATCATTTTGACTCAGTCTCTCTTCCAGCTCTGGAGGATATTATTAGACATATGAAACTATCAAATACTCCCCTGGATCCTATACCTCCTCGCTTTTTAAAAGATCTTTTTGATAATTTGGGCCCTAGCATTTTGTCTATTGTAAATAGCTCTCTGAGAAATGGAGTGGTACCTCCCTGTCTTAAACAAGCAGTGATCTCTCCTTTACTCAAAAAATCTGGCTGTAACCCTACAGAGTTGATTAATTATCGACCAATTTCCAAATTACCATGTCTCACAAAAATATTGGAAAGTTGTCTTTTCTCAAATTACTCCTTTTCTAATGGAAAATGACATTTTAGATAACTTCCAATCTGGTTTTAGAGCTGGTCACAGCACAGAGACCGCATTAGTTAAAGTAGTAAATGATCTTCTAATGTCAGTTGATGCTGGGTTGGGGGTTGTTTTAATTATGCTGGATCTCAGTGCCGCCTTCGACACGGTAGATCATTCAATTCTTTCGAAACGCCTGGAGGATGAAGTAGGTATCAAGGGGACGGCTTTAAACTGGTTTAAGTCATATTTGCATGAAAGAACTTTCTTTGTGAATCTTGCAAATAACTCTTCTTCGCTGGCATCTTTAAAATACGGTCTTCCTCAGGGTTCTATTTTGAGGCCCATTTTATTTTCTTTGTACATGAGCCCACTTGGCTCAATTTGTCATCATCATGACATCTCTTATCACTTGTATGCTGATGACACTCAATTATATTTGCCTTTTAAAGTTGGAAACTGGAACTCGCTGCAGCCTTTAGTACTCTGCCTGGATGAAGTCAAACTCTGGTTATCCCAGAATTTTCTTCAATTAAATGAGAAAAAATCTGAGATAATTATCTTTGGTCCTTCAAAACTTAAGGAAGCTATGTCTAGTGCTATTGCCCCACTTGATATACCTATAAAAAACACTGTTAGGAATCTTGGTGTTATTATTGACTCTTCCCTCAGCTTTGACAACCAGGTTAAGTCAGTAGTAAAGAGTAGTTTTTATCAACTTAGACTGATCTCCAGGCTGAAACCCATCCTTAATACTAAAGACTTACAGGTCATAGTGCATGCTTTTATCACCTCAAGACTGGACTACTGCAACTCTCTGTATGTTGGGATAAGCAAACACAAACTATCTCGTCTGCAATTAGTGCAGAACGCGGCAGCTAGGTTTCTAACTGGCACAAAAATTAGAGAACACATAACTCCAGTATTATCTTCTCTTCACTGGCTTCCAGTTCAGTATAGAATTGATTTCAAAATTCTGTTGATGGTTTTTAAAGCATTTCACAACATCGCTCCAAGCTATATTACCAACCTCTTAAAGGACCACACTCCAGTTAAGTCGCTGAGATCAGGAGAGAAACCTCTACTGGCAGTTCCCCGTTCCTCAAAAAAATCTAGGGGCGATAGAGCCTTTATGGTCATCGCCCCAAAACTGTGGAATAGCATCCCTTTACACATTCGGCAGGCCTCAACTTTAGAAGGTTTTAAGTCTCAGTTAAAAACTTATTTTTAATTTAGCGTTTGTTGAGAATAGACCTTGTTTAGAGAGAGTTTCTTGATTCTTTTATTTATTTTATTTCATTTTATCTTTTTCCCTTTTATGTATATTATTTTTCATCTGTTTTAATTTTCTTTGTTATAATTGGTTTGATACATATTGCTTTATGCTTTATAATATTGTGCAGCACTTTGGGCAATTGTAATTGCAGTAAAATGTGCTATATAAATGAATAAAGTTGAAGTTGAAGTTGAAGTTCCTCACTCCGCGGGAGAGCTTCGCGTCATATTTCTCCCCAAGAAGAGTCGCAGCGAATCAACACGTCTTCTGAGGTAAATGTCTTCAAAACACTGGGCTCAAAGAAAAAAAATCTTGACCTCCGCTAGTTCTGGTGCTCGTCTGAGGACAGGAATTTAGCGCAAGACAATCCACTGCAACGTGGACTAAACCCTGTGCGCTGCAGATAAGGTACGGCGTTTTTTTTCATTTCCTGAAAAATAACGGTTTTGGAGATATGAGGATTCCACCCGACAGCGACGATATAATCCTTGTTGTGTCTCCTGGTTTCTGTTTTGTTATTTCAGTTGCTTAGTCTTCCTGAGTGTTTTGTTGTTTTTCTTAATAAACCCCCTTTTTCATGTTATCCCTGCATTTAAGTCTGATTCCGCTCTGTGGAGACACCCGTTTCTGAAAATTATTATATTTTTTAAAAGGGTCCAAAGAACCAAGATCCAGAAGCCAAGAACCCAAAGAAGCCATTGCAAACGTGTGAAAACCCTGTAAAATCCCCAGGTCATGATTCATCAAGTTAATGCTATCACTGTTTATCTAAAATCTATTTCATCTTGAAGAGTTTCATTTGCAAACTTCTCTAGAACATTTCCACAGTGAGCTCTTGTTTGCAGTCCTGCTTGTTGTTGCTGTGGCTTTTTGTTCATTGTTCTGTTTACTGGTGTGTCTACAGCAGCAGGTTGATATATAAAATATATAAAATTGCATGTTTATACCGCAATTACATCAAATAACTCCTTATAAAGTTTTCTTCTCTATGAGATTTGTTTTCGACATTTTTTTCCTGTGCAATATCCCATTGCTGTCACCAACTGCTGCCACACAGATTCATTTACCTGAGCACCTCGGGCTCGTAGGCTTCACGTCGGGTCGATCCGACCCCCGTGATATTTCCAAAGGTCACTATCATTATTGTTGCCTAGCAACCTGCCTTACACACTGTAGATATAAACATCAGTGACAGGTACACAGTGGCCCTGTGTATATGATCACAGAAGATTTCATAGTCTCTTATATAAAATACACATTCGGATAGTTTCATTATCCAGTTTGAGTAGATCATGAAGATAATATATAGTGGTAAAGTGATCCTCTTTAAGACTGAAGGAATATAAACATTCAGACTAATAATATCAAATTAATAATATGAAGCGTTGTGGCAAGAATCTATATATGATTTGCATATATTTAAACATACCCAAGGATTCAAGAGGAAAAAAGAAAATTAGTGAGAAGAGCTGACCACAAGTTCATCATACCTGACCTACAGGGCTAACTAATCCACCAAGCAAACAGACATACTGAAAATATTCCCCAATTCAGACAAGCCTATAAGTCAGGTAGCTACTCTCTAATGCTTGATAACTTAATAATTACGGAATGAAAACAAATCGATTGAGTCAATTTAACAAGCTAATTCACAACCCGAACTAGCTAGCTACTGTAGTTTAAGAACTTAACACTTAACTAGCAAGCTAATTTATTTAGCTAATTCACACTTAAATTTAATTTTATGGTAAACTTGAAAGAATGCTTTTTGATTCGTTACAAGTACAAGGTAAACATGAAAATGTTCTAAACAGAAAAAAGTACTTTTTATATATTAAAAAATTACTTTAGTAAGAGGACAAATATTTTATCACCAGTAACATTAGTTAGTACAAACCCTCTAAAACAGTACTTAACTACAGAAACAAAACACATAACCTTAAATATTTTTAAACTCTGCATATGATAATAAATCAAACTCAGATATTTTATAACTTATAACTAAAAAAAGAACTG
Organism: Tachysurus vachellii; assembly: GCF_030014155.1. Taxonomy (NCBI): domain Eukaryota; kingdom Metazoa; phylum Chordata; class Actinopteri; order Siluriformes; family Bagridae; genus Tachysurus; species Tachysurus vachellii. The sequence continues at coordinate 26,414,116 of NC_083465.1, forward strand.
ACTGCTGATATTCATCGACACTCGTTACTGGGATAGCTTGGAATGACATATTGATGTTATTGATGTTATGATATTAATGACAAGTAAGTGTATAAAAAAATAACAATGGACTGTTTTGGCCAGTAAAAGCATTTTTAAGTACATATATTGGTATGTATTTTTATATACTTATGCAATGAAGAATTTGATACATATTATGTAACATGGTTCTACTATGAGTCTCTAAACTACACGATTTGGGACATTGTTGTACTATAAAAGAAATAAATCTTGCTCTTATAGCAAAATGTCAACTTTAGGGTGCTTATAGATTATTTTCAGATTAGAGAATTTCAAGTTCTGGTTTATTCCTCATTTATTCTGTGAATCATGTGACAACAATAAAACACAAATGTAATGATTTTGTAAATTTACAAAGCTACATTATTTATTTTTAATACTAGAAAGACCCAGAACCCTAAGGGAGTGAGGTCACTGGTTAGGGGACTCAAATTCAAATATATATTGTTCCTTTAAAAAGTTATATTATCATAATATCAGGTTCATGTTGTATGACATTATAACATCAGGTTTGTGTGTTTATGACAACATAACGTCAGGTTTGTGTGTGAATGACATCATAATGTCAGGTTTGTGTGGTTATGACATCATAACATCGGGTTTGTGTGAGTATGACATCATAACATCAGGCGTATGTGTTTATGACATCATAACGTCAGGTTTGTCTGTGAATGACATCATAATGTCAGGTTTGTGTGTGAATGACATCATAATGTCAGGTTTGTGTGTGAATGACATCATAATGTCAGGTTTGTGTGTGAATGACATCATAATGTCTGGTTTGTGTGTGAATGACATCATAATGTCAGGTTTGTGTGTGAATGGCATCATAATGTCTGGTTTGTGTGTTTATACCATCATCATGTCAGGTTTGTGTGTGAATGACATCATAATGTCTGGTTTGTGTGTTTATGACATCATAACATCAGCTTTGTGTGTGAATGACATCATAATGTCAGGTTTGTGTGTGAATGACATTGATATAGCTGATATAAAGTCAGCTTTATGTTTACATGATGTCTTTGGCTAGTTCAGTTGTATCCGATTCCATAATGACAGGTTCACGTTATAAGACTTCACAGTACCTTCAAAGATCACTTCATTTCTGGCTGAGATTCAGACATCCTATAGATTTCAAAAGCCATCTTTCAAACGTTTTTTTGATTAATGAGTTAATCCAGATTGAATATATGTTTAATAATCAGATATTAACTACACTGATATTGTCATTGCACCAATATAGCTGTGGACTACAAATAATGTTCCTTTTAACTGCTTTTATTCCCTATTGATGAACATTGTTCTTGTGCTCCAAAGTGTCTTTTGGTTAAATAATTTTTTTTTTTTTTTTTTTTTTTATAAAGCGTTAATGCTTCATTATGTGGCACTACAGTATGTGCTTGTGTATGGTTCAGGTCTCTCCGGTGCAGGGTGTTGATGCTGATTTCTGCCTTCACCCCCCAAATCCCCCCTCCCTGTCCCAGTGTGCCCGATGTGATGGATTTCCCTGACTGCTCTGTAGGGGAAGGCAGGTCTGATAAGGTGATTTATCTCAGCCCCACAGCTTCTAATGGATGGGCTACACAACACCGCCTGAAAGTTCATCATTGTAGCACAGCACTCACAACATAAGGAGAGAGCAAGGATAAGAGTGAAAGTAAACAGGAGACAGGAAAAAAGGTGTGATGAAGAGATCAGTTGTATATGTCTCAAATCATTCTGTCCTCCTTTCTATAGTAGCATCGCTATGCTGACATATAGAGAGACGTGAGAATAGAAAGGGGCTAAATCACATAAGCACTAAATCGTGCTTATGTGAAATAAATTAGACGGAACCGTAAAACTTTCTTGTAATCTTACATTCAAAATGCTTTCTAAATCTGTTTAAAACATTCCATACAGAATAATATCAGGTCCATCTTTATATGATGTTATAATATATCAGAATAGCAGAATATCATGATATAGGCTAAGGTGCACGTTTATATGACATCATAATGTCAGGTTTGTGTGTAATGTCAGGTTCATGTTATATGACATCATATTATCAGGTTTGTGTGTATGACATCATAATGTCAGGTTCATTGTATATGGCGTCATCACATCAGGTTTTGAGGTATATGACTTTATGTCAGACTCATGCGTAAATATTTCATAAAGTCAGGATTGTGTTTACAGTACATCATTTAATCTCAACCTGACGTACGAAATAACGTAATAATTCATTATAATGGACAAGGACACTATACAAATGAAATACTTACAGTAGTACTTCATAATACTTAGTACGTAGTGATTTACCTGATGCTGTAACTTTTAATTAATGTAGGCTTTTTTGGTTGTTAGTCAAAGTAGGGCAGAAATCTATATGTTGGCCTGCTGTAGTTGTGTACCTGCCATGAATCTGTAATCGGGACCTAAAAATATGGCTAAATTAGGGCAGAGATTAAGGACGACTAGAGCTGACTTTAAATAGCACAATTCATGGATGTCTCTGGTCAGTGCACTGACAGTCCTAATGCTGCCATCTTTAGCTAGATCGCTTAAATTACTTATATAAATGGTTGAAAAAACGTACTTTCCGCCTCCCAAGAACAAACTGACAGTTCAATCTAATGAGGTTCATTTACCATGATCTCATTTGCATCTGGCTGACTACCTCATCGATTCTCCTACTATCATTAGCATTGGTGGGTGAGACATTCCTTTGGTACAGAAACATTCCTCCAGATGTTGACCTCCATTTGTTGAATTGCCGTCTGGCAGTTTATGTTTTCCTTGAACACAATTATCCAGGCTTTCCCGTTCCTCGCCGGAGAATTTCAATTAACCTCGCTGGAAGCTGCCGCACTCGATGCTAAATCCGCCGCCTCCGCGCTTCTCACCATCGGTTACACAACGGGCCGAGGGAACCTGAATCAATGTTTCCAGCTAATGTGTACAGAGAGGAGCAAGGATCTAATCAGCCCAGACATTGTTTACTCGAGAAAGGTTCCCACAGCGACAAAAACTATACTCTGCGCTTAGAGGCGAAGGCATAGACGCCGCTAATAGAATGATACAGTTTTATGAGCTGATGTTGTGATGGGAGTAGGATATCTTCTCCACCTTATGACTTTGCAATGAATGTCTATGGAGGTTAAATTACCAACCACAGCAATGTGTCACTGATATGATTAAAAAAAAAATACGACATCAACGAAGAAAGGACGGCATGTGTAATTATATTGTTCATGAAGAAATTTTAGAAACAAATCCATGTGATGTCAATGTGCTGAATATGCAGAATTGTGATGAGGTAGTGAAGGAAATACAACATGTTGTGCAACAGGAAAATAATCAAAAATGATTCCAGGATCCAGCCAACAATCCAATGAAATTTGGTGTTCACAGACAGGAAAGAATAATAAAATAAAGGAATAAAAGGGAAAATAATGGGGTGCTTTGATGTAGAGTCAAGCCAAAAATCTAATATTTTTTTATTACAGCATGTCCTGAAGTGTTTTCTTTCTCCCATATTATCACTTGATTAAAATTTTTTATCTATTAATACATAGCCTATATTTTATATCCATTTGTAGTTCATGTTGAGGGGCACGGTGTCTTAGTGGTTAGCACGTTTGCCTCACACCTCCAGGGTTGGGGGTTGGATTCCCGCCTCCGCCTTGTGTGTGTGAAGTTTGCATGTTAACCCCCGAGGCACGGGGGTTTCCTCCAGGTACTCCAGTTTCCTCCCCCGGTCCAAAGACATGCATGGTAGGTTGATTGGCATCAATGAGAGTATGTGTGTGCCCTGCGATGGGTTGGCACTCCGTCCAGGGTGTATCCTGCCTTGATGCCCGATGATGCCTGAGATAGGCACAGGCTCCCCGTGACCCGAGGTAGTTCGGATAAGCGGTAGAAGATGAAAGTGAGTAAGTGAGAGTGTAGTTCATGTTAACGTCATGGAACGTCTGAAGACTCAAATACAATCTGTTCCCAATAAACTGTAAAACACAACATACTAATTTAACGTTGTGGAACATTTAATATACATTTTACATCCTGACAGAAGTATGTTTAATGTTGCTGATGCTCTCCTGGTAGTCTTCCTGGTACGTTTGGTCTTGTCCTTTTATACGCTACCATTCAAAGTTTGGGATCACCTGGAAATGTCCTTGTTTTTTAATGGTGTAATGGGACCTCACACTCCTTTTTCTCTTCTGGCTAAAACCAGTTAGCGGTGTTTTATGAAGGGAGTAGTTCACAGCATGTTAAGATAAGTTCTTACCATGAAATGAAGAGACGTTCTTGCTTTCGTTCAGGCCATTTTGAGAGTGTAAACAAACCCAAACAAACTAGTTACTAATCTTACCTAAAGAAGGTGACTTTTATTGCTTCCTTAATCGGTACCACAGTTTTATTTTCCAATTTCTAGCCCAAAGGGTCTTCTAATAATGAATTAGCAAACAGAGCAGCTTCCATTTTTATACACCTGTGCAATGGAAGGTTAAGGGCCTTACTCAGGGGTGGCACCTGGTTTCAAACTGACAACCTTCCTGTTCGTAGTCCAACACCTTAACCACTAGGCAACCATGCCCCTCAAGAGTGTCCCAAACACGGCTTGTTACCGCTACAAACCATAACATACTGAAGACTTTCCCATGGTGGAAAACTAACTGGCACTGGAGACTCCTTAGACAAATAAAAAAAATCTCAGATATGTTTTTCTACAATAAACAGAACATTCTTCATCCAGTTCTAATTAGTGAGTTTGAACTATCCTTCACTATAGAAATGGTAGCATGTTAGAATCGTTGCATTAATCTAAACCTACTATCTGAGCTGTTGTTCGATGTCTGATTTTATAGAATAATTAAAAACATTTTTAAACTAAATACCATAGACAGATATTTATATCCTACAGTAAAAAAAATGATGATCCGTGATGAGCGTGCCGTTCCGTGCAGCCTTCCTCTTTCGTCTTTCAGCCGTGGAGGTGACCTCTCCTGTCTCTCCTGAGCTGTAAAAGCTGTCTAAGAGCGTTAGGGGCTCAGAGGCAGCCAGAGGCAAAGGCCACAAGCCCTTAAGGCAGCCATCAGGTGGAAAGCCCCTCCCTAGAGTTGCCTCTTATCCAATGGGAATCAGACCTTTCCATTAAACGTCAATCACGGGAAGAGAAATTGGTTCTCTTCTTTTCCTCGTCCATTTGATTTGGTGCTTCTTTTTTTTTCCTCAGCCTCCCCTCCCTTAGTCTCGTTCTCTCCAACTCTCTCTCTCTTTCTCTCTCTGCCTTTCACAGAGCTAAAGTGACCACACACGTGTCGCCAGCCTGCCAAACCAGCAGTGATTTAGCAAACAAGCACTCAATCAATGGTGCGCCGAGGCGTGTAACACATGCCAGTCAAAACCTATTACATTCAAAGCGAGTCCCTTTGAGTTCCACTTGAGTGGCTTGACCCTGTGGAGGGCAGCCAGGCATGCCAGGGCTGAGAGGACAGTGGCCAGTGACAGCCAAATGCAAGCAAACACACACACCATACACACACACACACACACACATGCGCTCAGAGATTCGCAGAGGTCATTGACAGCTCACTAAACTGCCTCAGAGGTTTTCTGTCAGATCCAGCAACAAAGTTATTATTAAATAACTTATTAGATAAAATATGTTGTTAACACTTTACATGAAATCTGCTTTCTTAATTCATTTAATAAATTAACCATAGGCATATGTTTGGAATAAATAAAAACAAGTGTACGCTCATAAAGCCAGGTTACATAAGACATTATAATATCTCATAATATTCATAAGATCATTAAATGAATTCAATACATTATCCAATAATTTCATTTCACAATATTATTATTTATACATTGATTGTGTATTTAACATTACAGAACATTTGATAGATGAGGTTTTCCTTTCTCTTGCAATTTCAGCTTCATTCATTCATTCATTCATTCATTCATTCATTCATTCATTCATCTTCTACCGCTTATCCGAACTACCTCGGGTCACGGGGAGCCTGTGCCTATCTCAGGCGTCATTGGGCATCAAGGCAGGATACACCCTGGATGGAGTGCCAACCCATCACAGGGCACACACTCTCATTCACTCACGCAATCACACACTACGGACAATTTTCCAGAGATGCCAATCAACCTACCATGCATGTCTTTGGACCAGGGAAGGAAACCGGAGTACCAGAAACCCCCGAGGCACGGGGAGAACATGCAAACTCCACACACACAAGGCGGAGGTGGGAATCGAACCCCGACCCTGGAGGTGTGAGGCGAACGTGCTAACCACTAAACCACCGTGCCCCCCGCAATTTCAGCTTGAATACAAAAAAATAATATAAAAAAATCACAAAGACTTTTCTATGGCATGAAACTTATAGCTAGAGTTTTATCTCTGACTGACCAAAGCCCTGACACTGGAGACACCTTCCTTATAATTTTGAATAAACATCACATCACATCACAGCGAACTCATAACGGATATAAAAAGAAATGAAATAACTTCAGCTAAAATATACATTCAGTCTTATTGATGTAAGATTCTTTCAGCACGGCATCTTCACTAGGCGATATTTCCCTTCTATTCTAAAGGTTATAAGATAAAAATTTAAAAGAAAAAAAAAGTGAGTGTAATTTTTTCTTTATATATTTCCGCAAATGGAGGCAGGGTTCCCACGCGTCCTGGAAAACCTGGAAATCCTGGAAAATTTATGACCAATGTTCCAGTCCTGGAAAACACATGGAAAATGAAAGAAAACATAAATTGTCATGGAAAAAATCTTGTTGTCCTGGAAAATGATTATTTTTAAATAGTGATGCTCCGATTGATCGGCCACCGATCATGATCGGCCGATATTGACTAAAAATAGCTAGATCGGTGAACCCCAAAAGCGCTGATCAAAAAAGCCGATCACGTGACGTAAATTACTCGCGCGACTTTTTCACACGTGCATGCACGGCGCACAGGTAAACAACAGCAGAGCGGCGCTTACCAGTGGCAACATGAGTTCTCCCGTCTGGAAGTTTTTCAAAGTGTCCGATAAAGACGTAAAGTTAGCCGTTTGCAATGTATGTCGCGATGAAATCCCTCGAGGTGGAAGCAAGCAACGGCATTTTAATACCACTAACATGATTAGGCATCTTAGAACACGCCATACAAATGAATATGCAGAGTATGAGAAACTAAACCAGCCGAAGCCAACAACATCCCCATCCCTCAACCAGCCGACTGTGAGTGATGCATTTAAACTAGTAGTGATGTGAGTGTGAGTGATGCCTTTTATGATTGAGACATGAAGGATTTTGTACTCTGTGTTAGTAGGCCGAGGCCCAGCATGTTTTGGTCTGAAACATTTTGTGGCCAATTGTTTAATTTTAATATATTAAAAATTTTATTTACATTTTACAAGTAGCCTGGGCCTGTGTAACCTCATACCATCCCAAGTTCATCTGGTTGGTAACTATCTGCTTGGCCTCGTTGTTTCTCTGCCTTGTTATTTAGAAAGGATGGCATTGGCTTACAGTAGCTTTCATTATTTTATTTTTTGGATCTGATGTAGTTGGTTCCTCAACTACATCAGACGTTCATAATAATAACAGAAAAAAAAACACTTGCCATAGTTTTGTCCTTTGTGGCAGTAGCCAGTTTTGGTGTAACAAGTTTTACATTTTGCTGCCAATTATAAAATGTAATCATTGTATTAAGAGGCGACATCCTATTAAGCTGATCTGATGTGTGTTGGTCTGCCTGACCCCTCTTTGTTTGGAATAATTTTAAGTTACTCTGCCTTATTTGGGAAAGATTGCCTACAGTAGCTTTAAGTTCTCATTTTCTAAAATAAACACTTGGTGGTTCTTCAAGATCTTGACTGTTGCCTATTTCTACAGTTTTTTTCTCAATACAGTTAATTTAGAGTTAATTTCATTTCTAAAAATGGTGCTCTGCTAGATTATAGATAAAAGATTCCCATTCCTCTGCCATTCTGTGATCGGCAGTGATCGGCAATCGGCAGATCATGATCTTGGTGATCGGTGATCGACCCCAAAAATGCTGATCGGAGCATCTCTATTTTTAAATGTTCTTGATCATTTAAAGAACAGTTTACAACTGGTCGAAACAATTAGTAACAGAAAGCGCTCTGTTCAGGGACGCTGAGTTTTGACGGGTTTTTTGTTATGCTGTTTAATCTCGCTGTGACGGATGACGCTGGCGGTTTCAGGTGCTAGGAATGGTTTAAGTGCTCGAATGTTTTCAGCAAATGGTGACGGGTAAGCAGGTTATATTAACCTTGTTAATCTGAATATCATGTGCAAGGGGAATGCACAGCAAACTAAAGCATGCATGACGGCATTGGCCTGAGAAAGGAAAGGGTATTAATATGTGCCGTCTTTTTATTTTATAAATGTTGAAATTTCATTCACATGACAAATTGTCTTTACAAGTATAGTTAAGTAATAGCCATAAAGTGTACGTTGTTTTTGACTTCTGGAGAGAAGAAAATTTTACTTTAGGCCGTGAATCTGTGATCCTTGTCTTTTTTGCTAAATTTGAAATGTCCTGGAAAAGTCCTGGAAAATGATCTCTGAAAAAGAGTGGGAACCCTGGGAGGTAAACTGAACAGAACATACAGACATTGTGCCCTGTTACCCGATATCAACATTTCTTTCTGTGTTTTTTACTGCTTTATCATCACCATCCTCATCTCCTGACAAACTAAGTTAATGTAGCCATCAACAACCTGACATTATTCAACTATGCAGACGCCAGACAGAATCGAATCTTGGTGACTAAGATAAAATATAATACGATACAATACGACATGATACTTCAAAGCATGTGTGAAATGTAGCTTTAGAGATTTCATTTTAAAATTAAATTAAATTGTTAAAGATTTATTTACATTTACATTTACAGCATTTGGTAGAAGCCTTTATCCAGAGCGACGTACATAAGTGCTTAAATCTCTATCATTGACTACATTAATGCTGACTCATTAGGTTACATACTTAAGATACCATGAGTTTAAAACATTTGTTCAAAGTTACAATGAAAAAGTGTCAAAGGTTGTGTTTTTTTTGTTTTTTGTTTTTTTTATAAATGCAAAAGAAGTTCTACAGTAGTTAATGTGTTTCCTGAATAAGTAGGTCTTCAACCGCCGCTTGAAAATATCCAGTGACTCAGCTGTCCGGACCTCTAGGGGAAGTTCGTTCCACCACCTTGGTGCCAGAACAGAGAAGAGTCTTGTAGTATACTTGCCTCTTACCCTGAGAGATGGTGGGACCAGTCGAGCAGTGCTGGTAGATCGGAGGGTGCGGGGTGCAGTGCGAGGAGTGATGAGGGCTTTGAGGTAAGAGGGAGCTGGTCCATTTTTGGCTTTGTAGGCCAGCAACAGTGTTTTGAATCTGATGCGTGCAGCTACCGGAAGCCAGTGGAGGGATCGCAGCAGCGGGGTGGTATGCGAGAACTTTGGCAGGTTGAAAACAAGCTGTGCAGCTGCATTTTGGATCATTTGCAGAGGACGGATTTATAGCAGAAAGGATTATTTACTGAAAATACTTTTTATTAGATTGCATTAGACAAATGTACTGTGATTTGTTAAGTTATTAACACATTACAGTACACTACCCCATACTGATCGCTATTCTTTAAGACTCCTGGGTAAGCTAGGTCATGGTTCGACTTGATGGGGTTATCGAAACGAATGTCCTTCGTAACTCGGGGACTAGGTGTACTTCCATGTATTTCCTTTTTTTTTTTTTTAATGTTAATTCCATATACAGTTTGATAGTATTTTTTTTATTAATTTTGATGTACTGTTTAGGACAGTCAAATAATCTTGAATTTTGCTTTTCTTCAAAAATTTAATTCAACAAAGAACTCCATTGTTATCTGCATTATGTTTAGGCAGAGACTATGAGACAGAATGCCACCAAATTGACCTAAACAATATGGCTGCCTTCATGATGTTATAGCGCTGTGCAATTTTTGTTTAATTTGATAAATCATAATAAGTCCCATCATGCAGTCATTGAAAAACTGGATGTTGTTTGTGGCTTATATTTACAGAAAAATGTTATTTTAGCTGATCGACTGTGTAAATCATTCGCCCTGAATTCCTTTAAGCGCTTTTCCACCAAATCTAAAGGCGTCTATTTCAGGATTTACGCCACAATCAAAGCCCTAATTCAGAGCCTGTGTAATATGTAATGTTACACTTTGTTGTTCCTTTCCACATGTAGGCTGGTAACCTGTTGTACAGCCGAGGCCCTTGTTCATGTAAAGCCCAGAGCACATTGACCCGACGCTGTCCATCAGCAAACGTGTTCTATTATTAGCACATGTCTTGAGGATGTGAGAACCGACGGTCGGTGTGAAAGAGTTGGGAGAAAACAGCCTGAAGACTTCAACAGGATCAGAGTTGGGTTCAGCACATTGCTGGTGAAATCGTCTTGTTATCCTGTCGTTCCCCATACGTTATCTTTAGCATTGAAGATCTATTGCTATATGTACAGTAATCATATAGGGGGGAAATGGTAACAGGGCACAATCCTTAAATCCGTCTTCTATGTTTTATTGTTCTGTGTTTGAAACTGATCAATACTTGCTTTCATTTTGGTTTCGGCGAGAGACAATAGGAAAAGACGAGCAATTCCTGGAGCGTCTTTACAGTAAAGAGAAAGCACATCTTACCCCACTCTACACTTTGTATGTATGTATATATATATATATATATATATATATATATATATATATATGTATATACAAACTGCTGGGCAAAAGGTGTATGTACACAAGGACCCGTATTCATGAAATCCTTGATTCAAAGAGTTGCTCTAGTGACAAAATCCTAAGCAAATTCATACAAATGTTGGTGTTTCCCTTTATTAGAGTGAGGATCCTAGTACAGATAAAACGCATCTTAACCCTCAAAAGAGGTCTTAAGATCAAAAAGTGTTTGGAATAATGAGGAGGACGTTTAAGAGGATTTAGAGTTTCTTTGTCAGAGGAGAAAATGGCAAAAAGATGAAGAGTGAGAAGAAATGTATTGTGTACAGTATTTAATAATGCTGTATAGATGATACAATCAATAAGATGATAAGATAAGATAAGATAAGATAAGATAAGATAAGATACCTTTATTCGTCCCACAATGGGGAAATTTCTCTGTTACAACAGCAAAGAGAAAGAAATGTAAAGATATAAAAAATAAATAAATAATTAAAAATAAAATAAAATAAAAGACATAATATTATATACAGTATTATATACAATATACACAACACAATGTATGAATACAAAGAAGAAAAAAGAGACCACGAGTAAGTAGCTACGCTAACAGACATATTGCACACAGGTAATATTGCACGTTTTTCAAAATTTCTGTTATTACACGTGTGTTGTTTAAATACTTTGTTATTGTTATTATTGCAGTTAAACAGTAATCCAGTGTGTAATTATAGTGACTGGTTCACTGGGAATGGCTCTGTATCGCTCCTTCAGACACTTAGGATGTAACAGTCTGTCACTGAAGGAGCTGCTCAGAGATGAAACCGTTTCATACAGTGGGTGAGAGTCGTTCTCCAGCAATGATGATAGTTTTGCTACCATCCTCCTTTCTCCCACCTCCTGTACAGTGTCCAGAGGAATCCCCAGGACTGAGCTGGCCTTCCTGTTCGGCTTGTCCCGTCTCTTCCTTTCTGCAGTAGAGATGCTGCTGCACCAGCATACCACACCATAGAATATGGCTGAGGCCACCACAGAGTCAATAAAGGTCTTCAGTAGCTCTCCCTGCACTCTAAAAGACCTTAGTCTCCTCAGCAGAAACAGTCTGCTCTGTCAATTCTTATAGATTGCCTCAGTATTGTCTGTCCAGTCCAGTTTGCTGTTCAGATGAACACCCATTGTAAGAGTCCACTCTCACAATGTCCTAGATCGTGTAGAGATTATTTTTGTGATCGATCGTATTAGAGATAACATCTCAGACACAGCACAGAAATATCTGAACACAGAGTCAAAGTGCAGGATTATAATACACCAGATTTTAAAAGCGCTCCTATTTTTTTTTTATTGTACAACCAATCACAGTCTTCAAAATAATGCGTCATACCTAGTAACAGGTTAAGCCCCACCTCCTCTCTGAGATAAAAGTTGTTGTATTTTCCTTGCTCAGAGTTCTGAGATTGGTCCTGAATCACTCTTAAGATAAGATTCCTAGTTTGGATCTATATTACGAGCTCTCTGAGATCATTCTTAGAATCTTTATGAATATGAACACCTGACCATCACAACCATAAGTTCTTCTGAAAACGCACACCATTGTGTAGAACGTTTCTGTACACTGCGGTGTTATAATTTCTTTTCACTTAACACAACACTATTCCAGCATGACAATGCCCATGTAAACAAATGCACAAGCTCCATGAAGACATGGTTTGCCAAAGTTGCAGTGGAGGAACTCGAGTGTCCTTCACAAAGCCCTGAGTCTGGTTTGACCCCACTTAAATCTTTCCCCCTAAAGAGGCAAGTCCAAAAACCCTTGAAGAGTCCAGATTTACCAAAGAGAGTATTCTTGCACTGTACATCTTTGGTGATTAAGAGTTCCTTGGTTCCTAAAGCAGTGCTCCATGGAAGCCTCTCTCATAAGAAAGTCCACTGTTCTAGGGTTCTACTTAGAACATTTAAGGGGTTCTCCTAGATGTAAGGGGAAATAAAGACTTTTTAGACTTTATTATATACTCTAAACTTCATTGGATGGTTATTGGTTTTAGATTGATTGAGATTTTATACCTGGAATCATTTCTTGGAACGTCCAAACCTGTCCTACACTTTTGAAGAGGTTCCCCAAAGCACCATGGCAAGGATTTTAGATTAAGATAAAAATTCACTTTCTAAACTTTCTAATAGAATGAGGATTACTTCAGTTATTCTTTTTTTCATTATCAGAGAAAGCTAAAAGCTACTTGGAACACTGTAATTGAAAACCAATGAAGAGATTCTTCGTGGGTTCCTTGAATGGTTCTTAGGTTCTACACAGAAATATGAGAAACCTTTCAGGCTTCAACCTGTACTCCACACTGTCAGAAACGATTCCTCAGGAGTTCTCGGGATGGTGAACAGTTTCTGGATTTCTAAAGAGATTATTTTTGGAGCCTATAAGAGAAACCCTCTGGTGAAGATCTACATATAAAATATTTTTAAAAATGAGATGGAAAAAAGATGATGGATTTTGAGATGGAAAAAACAAAGAACAGTTTGTCTAAATTCTTATGACAATTCTCATTAATCCAAAATGAGAAAAGTGTAAAGTTCATTAATAATAATAATAATAATAATAATAATAATACATTATTATGATTAATTATAACATATATGCAGAGAACACTGCAACATCATTTACAATAAATGCAATAAAAAATGTCTAACTCAAATAACTTCAATCATAGTAAAGGTTCAAATATTTATTAATGATTATTAGCTACTTTAAAAGGCCATTATTACCCTTCAGTTTATTCACCATGTGTGTGCTTGATCTACAGAGATCATTTATGCTATAGACTTACACAGATTCACATCATGCCCAAGAGCAATATCACGTCCCAAAGCCTATTACCAACCACAACACACACACACACACACTCAAACACTCAGTGTGTGTCCCACAGAAGGCTGATGCAGCCCTGATCTGTGTTAGCGGCAAATAAGAATGAGCAGAGCAGCAGTGAAATGAGCGCTTTGAGTCAAAGATTAGCTGGGGGCGCACTGTAGGCAAGCTCACACACACACATACACACACACACATACGCACACACTCAAGCATGCTGTTGACAGCTCAGACACAACATCCAATGGCAAGAGATGAGGCACACAACCGTCTTTTTCCTCTCCGATTCCCAGTTTTAAGTTCTGCTTTTCTGCTTTTTGTTTGAATTCAAGTTTCTTACACTAATTTACTCTTACTCTTAATTGTGTAGATTATAAAGTAAATAAGAATAAAACACCCAAGTGTGCTATTAGAGGAAAATAATCAATCAGAGACGTGGTCATGTGATGCGGCGTGACATGAAGTGGGGTTACTGCTTCCACCCTAGAGTAACATTCCTCTTACCCCAGAGCAATTTGCTGACACTAACAATTGTTTATTTATTAAAGAAAGAAAGGTACCTTTATCCATTTATACCTCCAGGCTTAGGGGTTAGAATCACTATCTTGTGTGTGTGTGTGGAGTTTGCAGTCCTGCCTGTGCTCTGGGGTTTCCTCTGGGTTCTCTGGTTTCCTCCCTCAGTCCAAAGATGTCCATTGTACGCTGTGGTGGAAGTTTTGGTCAACTCCGGAGTCCTCTCACGCTCATAGCCAATTTTGCGGTTCGAGGTGAAGTTAACAGCCTTCAAGGCTCGAGCACTGCAAGCCTCCCCGGGAATCCCCAAAGTCGACTCTCAAACGCGGAATCCTGCCGACAACGCCAACTTGTCGTGGATGTTTTGAGGTTTGACAGAATTAAAGCATAAAATATCACACTGGTAGGCACGGGCAAGAGTAAAAAAGGTTTCACGTTTTTATTGTGTTCAGCTGCACAGCAGGATCCAACACTCCGCATGTAACATGAGAGAGGAAGGGCCCCGATCATTGATAACATCAGGAATTTTTAGACAGGATCCAAATGAAACGGGACATGTAAAAGCAAAACATCATCAACCATTGCCTTACAAGCATCGCTTGCTCATCTTCTGACGAAGCTAATCTGTACCTACCAAGGCCCCATGGGAACTACCTCAAGGTTTCACTGGAAAGGTCTACTGAAAGCTGTTTTACTAAAACAACTGCAATTTCTAGTCACAATAAATACCAGCCATGAGAAGCATAGAACGACAGGTTCTCATGAACATCTCTAAAGTGAAAATTTCCACTACAACACTTATTGGCATCACTAAATTGTCTGCAGTGTGTGAGTGTGTCCAATTGTGCCATATGATGAGTTGTCTTCCTGTCCAGGGTGTCCCCACTTAGTGCTCCTAGTCCCATGGGATAGACTCCAGGGCCCGTATTAATACAGATTTTAAGAACGATTTCAGAGAGCTAATTTAGCTTAAAAATGTCTAAATAGGAATCTTATCTTCAGACCAATTCAGGACCGATCTCAGAGCAACTCTGAACAAGGACGATACAGCAACTTTTATCTTAGAAAGGAGGCGGGGATAAACCCTGTTATCAGCTATGATATATTCTGTAGAAGACTGTGATTGGCTGTCCAATAAAATACGATCTATTATACGCCTTTACTTTGAAATTACAATCCTAATTTTCCTATTTAACACTAATCAGACAAAAACATTATATACATATACTGTAACTAAAGAGGGCAGAGTATTGAGCCTTGAGGTACACCAGTGTAGAAGGTTTAAAACTCTTTATTTAAATCCGGTCTTTCGTTATTCATTTGTATCTATTTAAACATCTGGGCAAAATTGTTGGTTCACTTTTATTAAACTAAGAAAAACCAACAATGGTCACTAAAAAAACTTAAAACTGACAAAAGTAATAATAAATAAAAATGTACTGATAATTGATTCATGAAAATTAGACATTGCTTTTGAAACTGACCTGGATAAAAATGATGGTACCTTTAACTTAATATTGCACAACCGTTTAAGGCAATCACTGCAATCCAGTGCTTTCTGTAACTCAATGAGTCTTCTGCACCTGTCCACAGGTATTTTGCCATATTTCTTATGAGCAAACCAAAACTCCAGATGTCTCAGGTTTGACGGGTTACTTCTGCCTTCTCATCGAGAGTTACAAAAAATCACTGGATTGCACTGTTTGCCTCAAAACATTGTGCAGCAATATATTAAGTTAAGGGTGCCATTATTTTTGTCCAGGTCAGTTTCAAAAGCAATGGCTGATTTCCATTAGTCAATTTTCAGTAAATTTTTATTCATCATTACTTTTGTCAGTTTCAAGTTATTTCACTGACTGTTGTTGGTTTTTTTGTTCTCTGTGACCATGTGTAGGATAAATGCTACAAAAGAATGGATGGATAGATGGATTACTTTGTATGTTCTTATCAGGAATGGCTGAGACTATTCCCTATGTGGACACTAGGGGGACATTCTGGCTGTTTTTGTGTCTTGTGCCATGTGCTTTTGTTTTTGTTTGTCTATCACCTGTCTTTGCCCTGCTCTTGCCTCCTCTGCACACCTATTCCTTGTGTTTCAATGATTGTTCCCATTTATACCAGCTGTCTTGTGTCTGTTTTTTGTTGAGTCCTTGTGTCTTGTCTGTTGTCTCTTGTGTGTTATATTTGTGTTCTGTTTTATGTGTTTCTAACCCTTTGTTATTTTTACCCTTCAATAAACCCTCTTTATTTTTATCCCTGCATATAGGTCTGAATTTTATCTGTTAATACTTACAGTTCTGGCAATGACACAATTGATAGAGACCTAGACATAGAGGCCTAGATATGTTTGGGGATGTGGTAGCTTATAGGTTCAGGGACAGGTCCAACAAACTGCCACTCCTGGGCCCTTGAGCAAGGCCCTTAACCCTCAATTATATAAAATGTCATTTGTTCTGGATGAAGCAGTCTGCTAAATGCCATAAATGTACATTTCCTATAATGAAATGTTGAACAGTTTTGGCTTTATAACCATCGTGGAAAGACATTGGTGTAAGAAGGTTTCTTCTGAGGGGGCACGGTGGCTTAGTGGTTAGCACGTTCGCCTCACACCTCCAGGGTTGGGGGTTCGATTCCCGCCTCCACCTTGTGTGTGTGGAGTTTGCATGTTCTCCCCGTGCCTCTGGGGTTTCCTCCGGGTACTCCGGTTTCCTCCCCCGGTCCAAAGACATGCATGGTAGGTTGATTGGCATCTCTGGAAAATTGTCCGTAGTGTGTGATTGCGTGAGTGAACGAGAGTGTGTGTGTGTGCCCTGTGATGGGTTGGCACTCCGTCCAGGGTGAATCCTGCCTTGATGACGCCTGAGATAGGCACAGGCTCCCCGTGACCCGAGGTAGTTCGGATAAGCGGTAGAAGATGAGTGAGTGAGTGAGTGAGTGAGAGGTTTCTTCTGAAATTGTTGGACAATTATCAACATTAATTGTATATATAAATGGATAAATATTTAAAAACTGGCATCAAATTGCTTGAGGAAAAAAAATATGCACAGATTTAAAACGATTTAATGTCTCATGCAAGATTTTATATTACATATCGAATAAATTACACATTTTTAAATTTGTGAATTACAGAATGAGCCATGAAATCTGAGCGTTTGAATTTCTTCATTTTAAACCAACATTAGTTTATGAAAAATATTTATACATATTTCATATATATATTTTAAAAAGCATAAAAAGCATATATATATTTTAAAAAGCATAATGAAATAATCTGAAATCCTTAAAGCAATTTGAAATCCTTCTTCATTTAATTGATTGGTCTTCAATTCTTCACTATGTCATTAATTAATAATTTTTTATTTTATTTTATTTTTATTTTTTTGAATCATCATTTGAACTTGATGTGTTTACACAGTTAATACCTGCTGTACTACAGAATTGCACATTGTCTCTTTTGCCCAAAAATATCTTATAACGCTGCTCTTTAATGAGATGATGCTCACAGATACAGCTGAATTATTTTGCTTGTTGCGCGTGAAGCCCTACAGAATGCTCGGCGTCGAATATCAAATGATTCAGTGTGTCTTAACTGCGGGCAACCGGGGCGCTGCAGCAGCGTCGTGCTTTCAGGGAAGAGAAACAAAAGAACTTGTCCCTCTGTCATCCTCTGGCAGTGGGAGTAAAGGATTGCTTTGATGAAAGAATGGAGAAAGTGAAGCAGGAGTGTATGTATGTGTTTGTGTGTGTGTATGTGTGTGTGTCTATGAAGCCCATCTAGTGTATGCACCAGAGTCTGAACAAGGGGATTATACTAAAGAACACTCCCTCTCCCTCAGGGCATGGAGGACATGAGAGTGTGTAGTGTGTAGTAGCAAGGACAGTGTGATGTGTGTGTGTGTGTGTGTGTGTGTGTGTGTGTGTGTGTGTGTGTGTGTGTGTGTGAGAAAACCAGCATGCATACAAGCAAGTGATGGTGTCTTTCTCTCCCCCTGTGTGTGTGTGTGTTTGTGTGTGTGTGCGTGTGTGTGTGTGTGTGTGTGCGCGTGTGTGTGCACCCTGCACGTTTCAGCATATTGTGCCCTCGAACTCCAAAAGATGATTAGGAGGATTTGGATTTGGCCAAACAGCATGCCTTTAAGAGGCAGACAGCTGGTAAAAAAAAAAGTAGAAAGGAGGAAAAAAAAGTCACCACCTCATAGCAGATTTTTCTCCGTGTCTCACGTCTTCTTCTTCTCGAGTTCATTCATTCAATCCACTTGAAGCAAATGAACTTAAACGAATGAACCTTAGTTCAACAAGAGTAACACGATTAGTATTCGTTTTTTTTCACGTCTCCACTTCACTGATTTCTCTGGCAGGTCGTTTACCAGACACGATCTGAAAGCCAAGTGATGTTCCAGACAGATACTTAAAATAAATAAATAAATATATATATATATATATATATATATATATATATATATATATATATATATATATATATATATATATATTCTTTTTTTTTTTTTAAATAACACATTTTTAAAAAATAACACATTTTCAGCCTCTTTGTGTGGAAGCAATGCGAAGAGTTCGATGTTTTCATATCTAACAAAGCACGCATGCAGCTGACGAGCAATAATGATTTATATATTTCTCAGAGTAATGCTTTTAATAAACACTCCGTCAGTGGAAACTGAATCAATGTGGGCCTCGAGCATGTAAGGAAATCAATTAAAATGAAGTCACAGGCCTGGCTAGCGAATTGTCTCTGGCAGTTATTTGATATAATATGGTTAATATTTCTCACTGGGTAAATTAACACGATTTTGCCACAGTAGATGGAGTCCTGCATGTGGGAGGAGTGCATGTGTGTGTGTGTGTGTGTGTGTGGGTGTGTGTGCGGTCGTGTGAGGGTTCCCACAGGGTGGTGGCTGAGGCATAATAAGTACTTTGTGTAAACAATGGGCTGAAGTGACCGCTGAGCCACATGCGGCCAAAATAATTAAAGCTTCCTCTCATCTCATGCAGCCTTTAACTGCACTCACTCCTTCTTCCATCTCTTAATCTCTCTTTTTCTCTTCTTTTCTACCTCATGCTGTGTGGAGGCCGTGTCATCCTTCCTCCCACTTACATATGTGTGTGTGTGTGGAGATGCTGTGCGGTCACAGCTCGTTTGTATTGTGTCACTCTGGTATCGATCCAGGAGCTGCTGGAGGAAAAAAAAAGGGGCGGCAGACAAAATCTGCCGCGTGCCAAAAGTCAAGCCGTGTGGGCGGAACCAGGGGCGGAGCCCAGAACAAACCATATTGTTTCGTGTCAGTGGCAGACAGGGGCCATCTCTCTCTCTCTCTCTCTCTCTCTCTCTCTCTCTCCTTCTCTCTCTGTGTAGAATTGATGGGGAGGAAATGAGGGATATGAAGAGCTTTAGATGGACGGCTGCATCACTCTAGCTCGGTTGTATAACATCAATTTCATCTAGAAATGAATAAAAAGTACAACTTTGCTAACAAAGACAACTGGTATGAAATTCCAAGATTGGATTATTTTATTTCTTCCAGGTGATAATAAATTATGCAGCACTGTTTAAGTCCTGAATCTGATTGGTCAGAAGTACTGATGCATTAATCAAACTCTGTTATCATGTCTGTAGGAACTGATACAGGGACATGTGTAGCAGATGCTCCATACAGATGAGTTAAAGGTTTCTGTGAGAAGGCTTTGAAGGAGTCTCCAGTGTCAGTGCTTTGGAACAGCAATAAAGCCGAACGAGAGAGAGAGAGAGAGAGAGAGAGAGAGAGAGAGAGAGAGAGAGAGAGAGAGAGAGAGAGAGAGAAGGCTGGGGAAGGAACATACAGTACCTTATACCTGCAGTAATGCAAAGGATAACAGGAAGTGATAACATATGTGATAACAAGCATTCCTAATAATTTACATCTCTCTCTCTCTCTCTATCTCTCTCTCTCTCTCTCTCTCTCTCTCTCTGCCAAAGAACATGTGCCTTTCCAGAAATCTTAGTGCTCATGATCCCTTCTGCTCTCTAGATCTGATCCATGCTGATGCTCTACTTCCAGTTGGAGTTTCATCTCTTGGTAGCTGTTCACTGCTGCTGAGGATGTTCCACATGGACAACCTGGAGATACATGAATATTGTGGATGACACCATGATGATGATGATGATGATGATGATGATGATACACAGTTACTGGGAGACGTGGTAGCTTAATGTTAAGCCGTTGGACAACTGATAAGAAGTTCCTGAGTTTGAATACAAGGTCCACCAAGCTGCAACTGCTGGGCCCCTGAGGAAGGCCCTAATCCATAATTGCTCAGTTGTATAAAATGAGATACGGATGTCTACCAAATGCCTAAAACGTAGATACATATAGTGAATAGTGAATATAGTGAATAATCAGAGCTGAATAAAGAGTTTGTACAAAATTCATAGTGACCTTCGGATCAAGAGCTACCCATGTGTACATGTCACTCAAAAGCGTTTGGAAAAGATTATTTAATAAAATTCTTGTGCATTTTTAAGAAATTATAACATCAATAACACAGTGGTATGATGAAGCACTGAGGATGAGTCACTGCCATCAGCCAAAAGTTCATTATTTTCCCATGACATCACACCCTGAAGTGTTTTATTCCTCTTATACTACAGTTTGTTTTCCTTCTTTGGTAAAGAACAACACTTTTTTTGTCAGTTTACTGTGTAGTTACAGTACATTGAAAGTTGTGAAGCATTCATGAAACTAATTAGTTCTTGTAATCACTTGTGTTATTTACATGCTATAGTATGCTTTGTATGCACTCCAGTTCACTTTTGTCACTTTCTACAATGTTCAATACGCTTGCGACTCTTTATTTATTCTTAAATTTTTATTTCTTTTTTCAGCCCTTTTTTACAAGTACACTGGATCTTGGAAATTAATTTAGACATTTTCAATCAGTGTAAACAAACAAAGGATTTTCTGGCTCCGAGTCTGATCTAAAAACGAGTCAGATCTCTGACTCTGTTGTCTTTCAGTGTGAGACGTGTGTTTTTCCCTCTGTCGATAATCTTACAATGAATTTTAGCGGTGACGATAAACACCTTCAAAACACTCGGGCATCTCAGAGAGTAGAAATGGGTTTGATAGCAATATTTACTTTGGATATTTATCTGGATAAAAAAAAGGTTTATTCAATGTTTGGAACTTTTCTATTAATTTAATATATTGCCCCTAGTAGATTAGATAAAAACAGAAATACTTCTGAAAGGCTACAAATAATTAAAGTCTTGAGTGTCTACTTTCATATGAGCTTCATATTAACCAGCACTGTGTAGTGAGACATGACAAAGACGGTCAATCATCAACATGGACACAAATAAAAAAAAGAGTTTTATTTAATCCCTTTCAGACCGTTATGTTTAAATGCCTTCTGAGAGTCGGCACACTAATTTTGTTTTATATACAACGACAATAAAGTATATTATATCTAACAGCAAAGAGTCAACTATTTGGATTCCCTGTGACCCCCTTCCATTATAAATGACAAACATCATCTTCACCAGCTGCATTTACAAAAAAAAATAAATAATAATAATTCAAACAGACAACAAACTGAATTAACTAGAAATAGAGATAAATACAATAAATAATAAAAAAAAATGTGTAAAAATGTATATATTGTATTTTTATACATGTTTTTATTCTTTATTTTTAGTTAAATTATTTTTAGCTGAATTCTCAAGTCTTGGAAATGTATATTATTATTTAAAATTATTATTTTCAAATTTCATTATTTTATTTTCAAATATAATTTTATACAATATTTATATTTTATAATACAATATAACACTCATGCTACTGATGAGCAATAACAATTTATATTGTACTTCATTGAATAAAATAATCTATATAAATAAATAATAAAAAATAAAAATTAAATAAATAATAAAAAAATAAAATAAATAAATCCTGAACCCTCCAGAAGTTTGTTCATTGTGTTAGTACGGAGCGATGATGTTGATCTAAACGAACACTCGTACACTTCTCGTATTAAAGGCGATTCATGAAGTTTATGACAAATATTTTATAAGCAATATTTTACAATCAACCTCCATTTATAGCAGTTACACTCCAATCAATTCAAACGTGATCTCTCTGATTTTTCATAATGCCGGTCAATAAAAATCATAGATTTTTTTTTTTCTCTCCAATTCTTCTCTGTCTCTCTGTCAGAGAGTCGTTCATTTTCTGCTAGACTAAAGCTGTGAACTTATCCGGCTCTGTAGAAACTCCTCAAAAGCGAATGAAGGGGCACCTTGAGCTCGAGTTTACTTGGAGGTGCGATTTACAAGTGACACACAGCCATCAGGAAGAAAGAGAAAGAACACAGAACAGAAAAAAAGAAAAGAAAAAAAAACAAACCAAAAAAAAAACAGAATAGGCAAAGCCTAACCGGAGGCGAAAAGCCAAACCAATATTTTTCTACTCACTCACGGTTCTCTCGTTGTTTTCCGGGCGTTCAGAGCGACGTGAAGGGAGGCAGGGGTGAGGGGAGATGAGGGAGGTGAACAGGTGCTGAACAGAGTAAAGCTCCTTTTCATCTCGTCCCAGACGCCCTGCCTGGAACAGAACAGAGTATAGACAGGCGAGTGGATGAACCACAGCAGCAGGCAAACTGCACTTTCTCTTCCATACACTCAGGATGTGGCGTTTAAAGAACTTGCAATACATTCTTCTCCTGGCTAACCGGGAATATAAATATGCATGATTTGCTTTGCTTGGCTGAAAAATATGGCCCAAAAATTGGTATGAAAGAAGGTGTCTTTGGAAATAAACTACTAGAAACTAACTTTACACTCACTCTGACAATTATGGTCTAACAAATAAAGGAACAAAAGAAGAAAAATTGCTTTTCTATGGCAGCTAATGAAGAAGCATTTTCATTGGTGACGCATAGTAAGAGAACAATTTTAACTACAAAGCATTTAATGCTGTGCTTAATCCCGGGTTATCGACGTTCTTATCCCTGCTTTTAGTGAAAAGTTTCACACGTGTAAATTTGAAGCAGGGTTATGAAGCTCGAGTGTGTGAAACTTCGCTCTGAAGCAGTTTTTACAGTGTTAAATCCACATCCTGGTGCCAGACGTGTGCGCTGTGAAATGATGCTGTGTTAGAATCCTCCGGCTAGTTACTTAGCAACAGACATTCAATTAAGAAGTGAAAATTGTGACCAACAAAAACAGCTTGGTAGCGTCAGGCAGAAAAACATATCACAAAGAAATTTAATCTAAATCAAATGATTGTTTAAATCTGTATAAATGAGATAAATATGGGTCTGCCAAATGCCGTTAATGTTAATGAGCTAACGTGTTAGCACTAAAAATGCCAGCACAAGGTTTTGTTTCAATCCATCCCTGATTGATAATAGTAATGAGAGTGGTGATGATAGTAGAACGTATTAAAGTAGGGGTATAACAACATATCACATTTGCTGTGATAAAGAACAACAATATGACTTTGTGAAATAGAAAACATGAGCTCAGAGTATAAAATGAGAAATTGTTCAATTTGGTGATCAAATCAGGTGTTATACTAAATCGATTTTTTTTTTTTATGGGCTTCTTGATTTTTAAGAACAGCACTAATTCTTCTAGGCTTTGAATAAACAAGTTGACGACATACAGCTACGTCTGTCATTCTTGAAGTACGGACTCTTTCAGATCCTGGATAGGGAATTAGATTCAACACCCTTATCCAAAGTGACTTACATTTTTATACAACTGAGCAATTGAGGGTTAAGGGCCTTGCTCAGGGGCCCAGCAGTGGCAGCTTGGTGGACGTAGGAATCGAACTCACAACCTTCCGAATTCTAGCCCAACACCTTAACCACTAGGCTACCACAGAATGCCCCACAAGTGTTCTACTGGGGTGAGATCTGGTGACATGCTTGGCCACTGAATCACTTTTACCCCGTTCCACCTCAGAAATGAACCAGTGATCTTAGATGTAAGTTTTGGGTCATTATCCTGTTGAAAGAGTGCCTAGTGACCAAGGGCATGGAGTGATAGTAGAATCGTCTCTTTCGGTATTTCACATTATGTCTGTGAATTCATGACGCCATGTATGAAATGCAACACCCTGACACCTGCAGCACTCATGCAACCTCACACAAGAACACTGCCACCCTCATGCTTTACTGAAGATACCACACATTTGTCATTGTACTCCTCAGCCTTGCAACGACATACAGTTTGGAACCCATCTGAGCCAAAAACATTAATCTTTGTCTCATCACTCCAAAGTATAGAGCCCTGGCAAATTCTAGACAGGCTTTTTTGTGCATGGGCTTCAGCAGTGGCTTCCTTCGTGGACGACAGCCATGCATGTAACTCCTCTGCAGTGTACATCGTATGGTGTCTCAATAAAACATTCACCCCAGTGTGACTTTCTAATGATTTAGCCAACCGTGCTGAACTTGCATGGCCAATTTCTTCAACTTTTCTCATCATGAAATGCTCTTGACGAGGAGTTAACTTGCGGGGACTGGATGTCTCAAGGAAGTTTCCCAAAAGTATATCCTTTTTAAATTTTTGGATTAGTTGTGTGACAGTATTCAAGCTTATTAGTATTCATTCATTCATTTTCTACCGCTTATCCGAACTACCTCGGGTCACGGGGAGCCTGTGCATATCTCAGGCGTCATCGGGCACCAAGGCAGGATACACCCTGGACGGAGTGCCAACCCATCGCAGGGCAAGCTTATTAGTAATGCTTCACTATTTTTTTTATAACCCTGACTTTTTTGTGCAAAGAAATTATTTTCTTGGAACATTTCTTTTCCATGTGCTGCCATTTTGGAGTGGATTTTCTCTCTTAAATACCACTGTATTGTCAGTTATTCTGTGGCCACCTGTTTGTTGATTGCTTATACTCATCTGCTGGTCAATTCCTGTTCATTTATATTATGCTTTCTCCTAACACATTCATTGGGGTGTACTCATTTTTCCATGATCTTAAATTATTTTGCTAGAATAGTTTCAATTTTGGTGCACGGTGGCTTAGTGGTTAGGACGTTCGCCTCACACCTCCAGGGTTGGGGGTCTGATTCCCGCCACCACCTTGTGTGTGGAGTTTGCATGTTCTCCCCGTGCCTCGGGGGTTTCCTCCGGGTACTCCGGTTTCCTCCCCCGGT